>NC_061510.1:149200123-149219303 GCF_022539505.1 Lolium rigidum
GCAGTTCCAGATTTCTTTGCTGTCACGAATCTGGGTCTACCTCCCTGTAGGTAGCTCAGAAAATTAAGCCAATTTACGTGCATGATCCTCAGATATGTACGCAACTTTCATTCAATTTGAGCATTTTCATTTGAGCAAGTCTGGTGGCCTAAAAAAATTCATCTTTACGGACTGTTCTGTTTTGACAGATTCTGCCTTTTATTTCGCATTGCCTCTTTTGCTATGTTGGATGAAATTCTTTGATCCATTAATGTCCAGTAGCTTTATGCAATGTCCAGAAGTGTTAAGAATGATTGTGTCACCTCTGAACATGTGAATTTTTATTATGCACTAACCCTCTAATGAGTTGTTTCGAGTTTGGTGTGGAGGAAGTTTTCAAGGATCAAGAGAGGAGTATGATGCAATATGATCAAGGAGAGTGAAAGCTCTAAGCTTGGGTATGCCCCGGTGGTTCACCCCTGCATATTCTAAGAAGACTCAAGTGTCTAAGATTGGGGATGCCCAAGGCATCCCCTTCTTCATCGACAACATTATCAGGTTCCTCCCTGAAACTATATTTTTATTCCGTCACATCTTATGCACTTTGCTTGGAGCGTCGGTTTGTTTTTGTTTTTTTGTTTTGTTTGAATAAAATGGATCCTAGCATTCACTTTATGGGAGAGAGACACGCTCTGCTGTAGCATATGGACAAGTATGTCCTTAGGCTCTACTCATAGTATTCATGGCGAAGTTTCTTCTTCGTTAAATTGTTATATGGTTGGAATTGGAAAATACTACATGTAGTAACTCTAAAATGTCTTGGATAATTTGACACTTGGCAATTGTTGTACTCATGTTTAAGCTCTTGCATCATATACTTTGCACCCATTAATGAAGAAACACTTAGAGCTTGCTAATTTGGTTTGCATATTTGGTTTCTCTAGAGTCTAGATAATATCTAGTATTGAGTTTTGAACAACAAGGAAGACGGTGTAGAGTCTTATAATGTTTACAATATGTCTTTTATGTGAGTTTTGCTGTACCGTTCATCCTTGTGTTTGTTTCAAATAACCTTGCTAGCCTAAACCTTGTATCGAGAGGGAATACTTCTCATGCATCCAAAATACTTGAGCCAACCACTATGCCATTTGTGTCCACCATACCAACCTACTACATGGTATTTATCCGCCATTCCAAAGTAAATTGCTTGAGTGCTACCTTTAAAATTCCATCATTCACCTTTACAATATATAGCTCATGGGACAAATAGCTTAAAAACTATTGTGGTATTGAATATGTACTTATGCACTTTATCTCTTATTAAGTTGCTTGTTGTGCGATAACCATGTTTTGGGGACGCCATCAACTATTCTTTGTTGAATATCATGTGAGTTGCTATGCATGTCCGTCTTGTCTGAAGTAAGAGAGATCTACCACCTTAATGGTTGGAGCATGCATATTGTTAGAGAAGAACATTGGGCTGCTAACTAAAGCCATGAATCATGGTGGAAGTTTCAGTTTTGGACATATATCCTCAATATCATATGAGAATAATAATTGTTGTCACATGCTTATGCATTAAAGAGGAGTCCATTATCTGTTGTCCATGTTGTCCCGGTATGGATGTCTAAGTTGAGAATAATCAAAAGCGAGAAATCCAAAATGCGAGCTTTCTCCTTAGACCTTTGTACAGGCGGCATGGATTACCCCATTGTGACACTTGGTTAAAACATGTGCATTGCAAAGATCCGGTAGTCCAAGCTAATTAGGACAAGGTGCGGGCACTATTAGTATACTATGCATGAGACTTGCAACTTGTAAGATATAATTTACATAACTCATATGCTTTATTACTACCGTTGACAAAATTGTTTCATGTTTTCAAAATAAAAGCTCTAGCACAAATATAGCAATCGATGCTTTCCTCTTTGAAGGACCATTCTTTTTACTTTTATGTTGAGTCAGTTCACCTATCTCTCTCCACCTCAAGAAGCAAACACTTGTGTGAACTATGCATTGATTCCTACATACTTGCATATTGCACTTGTTATATTACTCTATGTTGACAATTATCCATGAGATATACATGTTACAAGTTGAAAGCAACCGCTGAAACTTAATCTTCCTTTGTGTTGCTTCAATACCTTTACTTTGATTTATTGCTTTATGAGTTAACTCTTATGCAAGACTTATTGATGCTTGTCTTGAAGTACTATTCATGAAAAGTCTTTGCTTTATGATTCACTTGTTTACTCATGTCATTACCATTGTTTTGATCGCTGCATTCATTACATATGTTTACAAATATTATGATCAAGGTTATGATGGCATGTCACTTCAGAAATTATCTTTGTTATCGTTTTACCTGCTCGGGACGAGCAGGAACTAAGCTTGGGGATGCTGATACGTCTCCGACGTATCGATAATTTCTTGTGTTCCATGCCACATTATTGATGATATCTACATGTTTTATGCACACTTTATGTCATATTCGTGCATTTTCTGGAACTAACCTATTAACAAGATGCCGAAGTTCCAGTTGCTGTTTTCTGCTGTTTTTGGTTTCAGAAATCCTAGTAACGAAATATTCTCGGAATTGGATGAAATCAAGACCCAGGGGCCTATTTCGCCACGAACCTTCCAGAAGACCGAAGAGCATACGAAGTGGGGCCACGAGGTGGCCAAACCACAAGGCGGCGCGGCCAAGGGGGGCCCGCGCCGCCCTGTGGTGTGGGCCCCTCGTTAGCCCCCCGACTCTGCCCTTCCGCCTACTTAAAGCCTCCGTCGCGAAACCCCTGATGCGAAAAAACCACGATACGGAAAACCTTACTGAGACGCCGCCACCGCCGATCCCATCTCGGGGGATTCTGGAGATCTCCTCCGGCACCCTGCCGGAGAGGGGATTCATCTCCCGGAGGACTCTACACCGCCATGGTCGCCTCCGGAGTGATGAGTGAGTAGTTCACCCCTGGACTATGGGTCCATAGCAGTAGCTAGATGGTTGTCTTCTCCTCATTGTGCTTCATTGTTGGATCTTGTGAGCTGCCTAACATGATCAAGATCATCTATCCGTAATACTCTATGTTGTGTTTGTCGGGATCCGATGGATAGAGAATACCATGTTATGTTAATTATCAAGTTATTGCATATGTGTTGTTTATGATCTTGCATGCTCTCCGTTATTAGTAGAGGCTCGGCCAAGTTGATGCTAGTAACTCCAAGAGGGAGTATTTATGCTCGATAGTGGGTTCATGCCCGCATTGACACCGGGACGATGACGAGAAAGTTCTAAGGTTGTGTTGTGATGTTGCCACTAGGGATAAAACATTGATGCTATGTCCGAGGATGTAGTTATTGATTACATTACGCACCATACTTAATGCAATTGTCCGTTGCTTTGCAACTTAATACTGGAGGGGTTCGGACGATAACCTGAAGGTGGACTTTTTAGGCATAGATGCAGTTGGATGGCGGTCTATGTACTTTGTCGTAATGCCCAATTAAATCTCACTCGTACTTATCATGACATGTATGTGCATTGTTATGCCCTCTCTATTTGTCAATTGCCCGACTGTAATTTGTTCACCCAACATGCTTTTATCTTATGGGAGAGACACCTCTAGTGAACTGTGGACCCCGGTCCATTCTTTAATACTGAAATACAAATCTGCTGCAATACTTGTTTTACTATTTTCTCTGCAAACAATCATCTTCCACACAATACGGTTAATCCTTTGTTACAGCAAGCCGGTGAGATTGACAACCTCACTGTTTCGTTGGGGCAAAGTACTTTGGTTGTGTTGTGCAGGTTCCACGTTGGCGCCGGAATCTCTGGTGTGCGCCGCACTACATCCCGCCACCATCAACCTTCAACGTGCTTCTTGGCTCCTCCTGGTTCGATAAACCTTGGTTTCTTTCTGAGGGTAAACTTGCTGCTGTGCGCATCATACCTTCCTCTTGGGGTTGCCCAACGAACGTGTGAAATACACGCCATCACATGCTTATGCATTAAAGAGGAGTCCATTATCTGTTGTCCATGTTGTCCCGGTATGGATGTCTAAGTTGAGAATAATCAAAAGCGAGAAATCCAAAATGCGAGCTTTCTCCTTAGACCTTTGTACAGGTGGCATGGAGGTACCCCTTTGTGACACTTGGTTAAAACATGTGTATTGCGATGATCCCGGTAGTCCAAGCTAATTAGGACAAGGTGCGGGCACTATTAGTATACTATGCATGAGGCTTGCAACTTGTAAGATATAATTTACATGATACATATGCTTTATTACTACCGTTGACAAAATTGTTTCTTGTTTTAAAAATAAAAGCTCTAGCACAAATATAGCAATCGATGCTTTCCTCTTTGAAGGACCTTTCTTTTACTTTTATGTTGAGTCAGTTCACCTATTTCTCTCCACCTCAAGAAGCAAACACTTGTGTGAACTGTGCATTGATTCCTACATACTTGCATATTGCACTTGTTATATTACTCTATGTTGACAATTATCCATGAGATATACATGTTATAAGTTGAAAGCAACCGCTGAAACTTAATCTTCCTTTGTGTTGCTTCAATACCTTTACTTTAATTTATTGCTTTATGAGTTAACTCTTATGCAAGACTTATTGATGCTTGTCTTTAAGTACTATTCATGAAAAGTCTTTGTTTTATGATTCATTTGTTTACTCATGTCATTAACATTGTTTTGATCGCTGCATTCATTACATATGTTTACAATAGTATGATCAAGGTTATGATGGCATGTCACTTCAGAAATTATCTTTGTTATCGTTTACCTGCTCGGGACGAGCAGGAACTAAGCTTGGGGATGCTGATACGTCTCCGACGTATCGATAATTTCTTATGTTCCATGCCACATTATTAATGATATCTACATGTTTTATACACATTATATGTCGTATTTATGCATTTTCCGGCACTAACCTATTAACGAGATGCCGAAGAGCCAGTTGCTTTTTCTCGCTGTTTTTGGTTTCAGAAATCCTACAAAGGAAATATTCTCGGAATTGGACGAAATCAACGCCCGGGGTCCTATTTTGGCACGAAGCTTCCGGAAGACCGAGGGGAAAGGAAGTGGGGCCACGAGGCGCCGCCACGGCGGGCGGCGCGGCCCAGGTCTTGGCCGCGCGGCCTCGGCGTGTGGGGCCCTCGTGTGGCCCCCCGCGTTGCCCTTCCGCCTACTTAAAGCCTTCGTCGCGAAACCCCCGGTACCGAGAGACACGATACGAAAACCTTACCGAGACGCCGCCGCCGCCGCCAATCCCATCTCGGGGATTCTGGAGATCACCTCCGGCACCCTGCCGGAGAGGGGATTCATCTCCCGGAGGACTCTTCACCGCCATGGTCGCCTCCGGAGTGATGAGTGAGTAGTTCACCCCTGGACTATGGGTCCATACCAGTAGCTAGATGGTTGTCTTCTCCTCATGTGCTTCATTGTCGGATCTTGTGAGCTGCCTAACATGATCAAGATCATCTATCTGTAATTCTATATGTTGTGTTTGTCGGGATCCGATGGATAGAGAATACTATGTTATGTTGATTATCAATCTATTACCTATGTGTTGTTTATGATCTTGCATGCTCTCCGTTATTAGTAGAGGCTCTGGCCAAATTTTTGCTCTTAACTCCAAGAGGGAGTATTTATGCTCGATAGTGGGTTCATGTCTCCGTGAATCTGGGGGAGTGACAGAAACCTCTAAGGTTATGGATGTACTATTGCCACTAGGGATAAAACATTGATGCTATGTCCGAGGATGTAGTTATTGATTACATTACGCACCATACTTAATGCAATTATCTGTTGTTTTGCAACTTAATACTGGAAGGGGTTCGGATGATAACCTGAAGGTGGACTTTTTAGGCATAGATGCATGCTGGATAGCGGTCTATGTACTTTGTCGTAATGCCCAATTAAATCTCACAATATTCATCATATCATGTATGTGCATAGTCATGCTCTCTTTATTTGTCAATTGCCCGACTGTAATTTGTTCACCCAACATGCTATCTTATGGGAGAGACACCTCTAGTGAACTGTGGACCCCGGTCCATTCTTTACATCTGAAATACAAATCTGCTGCTATTGTTCTTTACTGTTTTCTGCAAACAATCATCATCCACACTATACATCTAATCCTTTGTTACAGCAAGCCGGTGAGATTGACAACCTCGCTGTTTCGTTGGGGCAAAGTACTTTGGTTGTGTTGTGCAGGTTCCACGTTGGCGCCGGAATCTCTGGTGTTGCGCTGCACTACATCCCGCCGCCATCAACCTTCAACGTGCTTCTTGGCTCCTCCTGGTTCGATAAACCTTGGTTTCTTTCTGAGGGAAAACTTGCTGCTGTGCGCATCATACCTTCCTCTTGGGGTTCCCAACGAACGTGTGAGTTACACGCCATCAAGCACCAGAGCAAAGTGCTTTTCTACCGGGGAGGTTAATCACAGATAATGCCCTGGTTGCCTTTGAGTGCATTCATGTCTATGAATTTCTCTTACACTATGCCATATGCTTTTCGAAGATACTACCCCCGGCTTGAATTAATCAACACCACCACAGTAAAAAATTGCATGCAGAGCAACTAACCTCAATGTCAATTAAATGTGACCGGAGGGAGTAATTGTTAAGTACATAAAACTTAAATAAACGTTCAATATAAATCAACCCGGTGCAGCGTACGGGCAAATTTCCTATATAGTAAAAGTTTGCAAAAAATAACTTTCTGATAGATGGTTCCTAGGTATAGTAAACCGTACACAACTCTATTGCTTCATTATTCTGTTAGTTGAAACCAAACACCAAAATGTTCACATGTCTCGTTCCGCATCAGTCATACATCAACATTAACACAACCAATTTTAAAGTTCAAAAGAAGAATAACTATATTAATCTAGAATACAAAAAAGTACCACTTCAAAATTGTAGGAAAACATCAGCATTCCAAGTCACATCTAATGGTGTTTGGTTGATGTCGTCAAGTGTGTCTCTTTCATTTTATATAAATTTACATAAATTCCGTGGATATATTATTAATATAAATTATAGTTAAAGTTGTACGTCATTGCCACTACTAGGAAAAGGCCTATTGCCAGCGCACCTATTTGGGCTACTGCCGGCGCACCAATGCCCGCCGGTGGGAACGGGCCGATGGTAACTGGCTACTGCCGGCGCACCGTCATGTGCGCCGGTGGTAGTTCAGTTAATGCCGATGCACCCGCCCTACTTCGCCGGCAAAAGCCTTGTACCACTAGCGCACGTGGCGCTGCGCCGGCAGTAGGGCTTCAAGGAGTGGCGCATGTCGTGTGCGCCGGCAGTACCATTCGAAAATATAATTTGTGTAGCTTTTTCCAGCATATTACAATGCATATTTATACAGCAGTACATATTTATACAGCAGTTCATATTTATACAGTTCATATTTATACAGCAGTACAAGCAATATGAAAAGTACATAGAGAGCCAAGTCTCATTTCGGTACCAATACACAAATAGACAAGTCTCGTTTCGAAATGTTGATTCATACAACACACATGCAACACCGAACGACGAAGTTTCACAAAGTTAGAATTCTCGGTACGTCATCACAAATGTCGTCATACACCTCACAATGTAGCTACTAACCTAAACTACAATCACATAAAACATGACCATAGTCACGATGAGCATCATCACGAAGGCCATGGTCTTCATCTGGTTCCTCCTCATGTCCCTCATCTCTCCCGCTAGATAACGCGCGTATCTTCCTTCCGCCTCCACCCTACTGGGGTATCCCTTGTATTTGTTGCCGCTGAAGTGGTGCACCTTGATGGCGTGCAAGACACACGCCCGTTGGGAACCCCAAGAGGAAGGTGTGATGCGTACAGTGATAACCCACAAGTATAGGGGATCGCAATAGTCTTCGAGGGAAGTAAAACCCAAATTTATTGATTCGACACAAGGGGAGGTAAAGAATACTTATAAGCCTTAACAACTGAGTTGTCAATTCAGCTGCACCTGGAAAAGCACTAGCAACAGGGGTGATGTGAAAGTAGCAGTGATATGAGAGCAGTAGTAACAGTAACACAGCAGCAGTAATAGTAACACAGGAGCAATGGCACCAGAAAATAGTTGATACTACTTCCAATGTCATGTAGAATGAGTATATGATGATGAAAGATGGACCGGGGTTCCCAGCTATCTACACTAGTGGTAACTCTCCAATAACAAGTGTTGGGTGAACAAATTACAGTTGGGCAATTGATAGGATTGAAATAGCATTAAGACAGAACATCAAGATTATTAATCATGTAGGCATGTTTTCCATATATAGTCATACGTGCTCGCAATGAGAAACTTGTACAACATCTTTTGTCCTACCAGCCGGTGGCAGCCGAGCCTCTAGGGAATCTACTGGAAATTAAGGTACTCCTTTTAATAGAGCACCGGAGCAAAGCATTAACACTCCGTGAAAACATGTGATCCTCATATCTAAGCCTTCCCCTCCAGTTGTCCTAATTTATGTCACTTTGGGGCCTTTGGTTCCGGACATAGACATGTGCATACAACTTGTAGATACAATCTAAGAAATAAGTATAGAGCTTAAATCTAAGATCATGCCACTCGGGCCCTAGTGACAAGCATTAAACACAACAAGATTGCAGCAACAATAACTTCACAAACTTTATAGATAGACTAATCATAATGTAACAATCCATCATATCCCGACAAACACAACACCGATTACATCAGATGAATCTCAATCATGTAAGGCAGCTCATGAGATCATTGTATTGAAGTACATGGGAGAGATGATACCAACTAGCTACAGCTAGAACCCGTAGTCCATGGGGGAACTACTCACGGAGCATGATGGAGGCGGTGGCGTTGATGGAGATGGCTTCCGGGGGCACTTCCCCGTCCCGGCAGGGTGCCGGAACAGAGACTTCTGTCCCCCAAAACGGAGTTTCGCGATGGTGGCAGCGCCCCTGGAGTCTTTCTGGAGTTTCGTCAATTGGTCTCGCGTTTTTAGGTCTCCAGGGCTTAAATAGGCGAAGAGTCGGAGTCGGATGGGCCACGGGGCCACCTCACACTAGGGCGGCGCGCCCCCCTCCTGGGCCGCGCCGGCCACACGTGTGGGGCCCCCAGGGCACCCCTCTGGTCCCCCTCTGACTTTCTGGAAGGTTCCGGGAAAAATAAGATGTTGGATCTTCGTTTCGTCGAATTCTGAGAATATTGCCCGAACAGCCTTTCTGGAACCAAAAACAACAGAAAACAGCAACTGACCCTTCGGCATCTCGTTAATAGGTTAGTTCCGGAAAATGCATAAAAACATTATAAAGTGCAAGCAAAACATGTAAGTATTGTCATAAAACAAGCATGGAACATCAGAAATTATAGGTACGTTGGAGACGTATCAAGCATCCCCAAGCTTAGTTCCTGCTCGCCCTCGAGTAGGTAAATGATAAAAAGAATAATTTCTGTAGTGACATGCTACTTACATAACCTTGATCATACTATTATAAAGCATATGAGATGAATGCAGTGACTCAAGGCAATGATCTATAGTTGCTAACAAATAGAAACATATAGCAAAACTTTTCATGAATAGTACTTTCAAGACAAGCATCAAAAGTCTTGCATAAGAGTTAACTCATAAAACAAAAAATTCAAAGTAAAAGCATTGAAGCAACACAGAGGAAGATTTAAGTTTCAGCAGTTGCTTTCAACTTTCAACATACATATCTCATGGATAATGGTCAACACAAAGTAATATAATGAATGCGAATAAGCAAGTATGTAAGAATCAATGCACAGTTGACACAAGTGTTTGCTTCTAAGATGGAAGGAAGTAGGTAAACTGACTCAACATAAAGTAAAAGAAAGGCCCTTCGCAGAGGGAAGCAGGGATTAAATCATGTGCTAGAGCTTTTTAAGTTTTGAAATCATATAGAGAGTATAAAAGTAAAGTTTTGAGAGGTGTTTGTTATTGTCAACGAATGATAGTGGACACTCTAACCCCCTCATCAAACAGACTTTCAAGAGCGGCTCCCATGAAGGACGTTATCTCTACCAGCAAGGTAGATCATCCCTCTTCTCTTTTGTTTACACATGTATTTTAGTTTTATTTATGGTTGACACTCCTCCCAACCTTTTGCTTACACAAGCCATGGCTAACCGAATCCTCGGGTGCCTTCCAACATTCACATACCATGAAGGAGTGTCTATTTGCAAAATTAAGTTGCTTACCGATGAATCAGGGCAAACCATGTGAAGAGAATTATTAATGAAGGTTAATTAATTGGGGCTGGGAACCCCGCTGCCGACTCTTTTTGCAAAATTATTGGATAAGCGGATGAAGCCACTAGTCCATTGGTGAAAGCTGCCCAACAAGATTGAAAGATAAAACACCACATACTTCCTCATGAGCTATAAAACATTGACACAAATAAGGAGTAATAAAGTTTTGAATTGTTTAAAGGTAGCACATGAAGTATTTACTTGGAATGGCGGAAAATACCACATAGTAGGTAGGTATGGTGGACACACATGGCATAGGTTTTGGCTCAAGGTTTTGGATGCACGAGAAGCATTTCCTCTCAGTACAAGGCTTTGGCTAGCAAGGTTGTTTGAAGCAAACAAAAGTATGAACCAGTACAGCAAAACTTACATAAGAACATATTGCAAGCATTATAAGACTCTACACTGTCTTCCTTGTTGCTCAAACACTTCTACCAGAAAATATCTAGACCTTAGAGAGACCAATCATGCAAACCAATTTCAACAAGCTCTACAGTAATTCTCCACTAATAGGTTTAAACTACATGATGCAAGAGCTTAATCATGATCTACTTGAGAGCTCAAAACAATTGCCAAGTATCAAATTATCCAAGACAATATGAAGCATTTTCTGTTTCCAACCAAATAACAATAAATGCGATAGCTTCCAACTTTTGTCATTGAACATTAAAAGTAAAACGAAGAACACAAGTGTTCATATGAAAAAGCGGAGCGTGTCTCTATTCCAAACAAGGATTGCTAGGATCCGAATTTATTCGAACATAAACAAAAATAAAAACACACAGACGCTCCAAGTAAAGCACATAAGATGTGACCGAATAAAAATATAGTTTCAATAGAAGAAACCTGATAAGTTGATGAAGAAGGGGATGCCTTGGGCATCCCCAAGCTTAGACGCTTGAGTCTTCTTGAAATATGCGAGAGATGAACCACGGGGGCATCCCCAAGCTTAGACTTTTCACTCTTCTTGATCATATATCATCCTCCTCTCTTGACCCTTGAAAACTTCCTTCACACCAAACTTCTCATAAACTTCATTAGAGGGGTTAGTACTCAAAAAACTTTAATCCACCTTGGCCCTGTAGTGACACATTGCAAGAACTCAATAAAACATTAGCTACAGCTCTCCACGTCTAGAAAGCCTCACTTAAAGTCCACAAGAGACAATGCAAAAAACAGAGACAGAATCTGTCAAAACAGAACAGCCAGTAAACACGAATTTTTAAGAGGTACTTCCGTTGCTCAAATCAGAAAAATCAAAACTAATAAAAGTTGCGTACATATCTGAGGATCATTCTCGTAAATTGGAAGATTTTTCTGAGTCACCTACAGAGAATCATACCCAGATTCGTGACAGCAAGAAATATGTTTCTGCGCAGAAATACAAATCTAGCATCAACCTTCTATTAGAGACTTCACTTGGCACAACATTGCAATAAAATAAAGATAAGGAGAGGTTGCTACAGTAGTAACAACTTCCAAAACACAACAAAACAGTAGCAAAATAAACACATGGGTTATCTCCCAAGAAGTGCTTTCTTTATAGCCATTAAGATGGGCTCAGCAGTTTTAATGATGCACTCGCAAGAAATAAGAGTTGAAGCAAAAGAGAGCATCAAGAAGAAAATTCAAAACACATTTAAGTCTAACCCACTTCCTATGCATAGGAATCTTGTACACAAATAAATTCATGAAGAACAAAGTGACAAGCATAAGAAGGTAAAACAAGAGTAACTTCAAAATTTTAAGCATATAGAGAGGTGTTTTGGTACCATGAAAATTTCTACAACCATATTTTCCTCTCTCATAATAATTTTCAGTAGCTTCATGAACAAACTCAACAACATAACTATCACATACAACATACTTTTCATGATTCACAAACACATAATTTTTATCAAGTTCAGAAATAATAGGATTAAAACTTTCAAACCCACTTTTATCAATAATGTAACAAGATGATTGATCAATCTCAAAAGATATGGGACTCATAGATAAAGTCAAGATCTCTCCAATCCCATTTTTATTAGTAGTACAATTAATAGTATCAAGTAACATAGGACCATCATCTAGAGATTTATCATAAACATTTGCCAAGCAAAACTCTTTAGTACCATGCATATCGACATCAGGCACAAACAAAGCATTATCATAAGATTTATCAAAATAGCATGGATTATCATGAATAACAGGAGCATAATCATTCTCACAAGTTTTACTCATAGGTACTATTTCAAGAGAAGAAAGCTATTTACATGGAAGAACTAGAGATCCTTGCTCATAGAATGAAAAAGAAACACAAAGCTTGTTATGTTTGTTGGCTAGACTCTGTGCTATAGTTTTCCTTTTTTAGTTCCATAGCTCCTTTGTTTTCTTCTTTCTCTTTCTTCTTCTTTGTATATATGCTTGTACAGTTTGTTCTCTTTTATATAATAAAAAATTGCAGTGGGAGCCTTTCCCACTGTTTTACCTCAAAAAAAACTATTTCAAGAGAATCCACAGGAACATAACATTCATCCGCCTTTGGTAAGCATGGAGGACAATCAAATAGTGTAAGAGATAAAGAGTTACTCTCATTAGAAGGTTGGCATGGGTAGCTAATCCATTCTTCCTTCTTTTGTTCATCACTCTCCTCTTCTTTTTCATTCAATGAGCTTTCAGGTTCATCAATTTCCTCCTCTTTTTCATCCAATGAGCTTTCAGGTTCATCAATTTCTTCTTCCACTGGTTCCTGCAAATTGTGAGTGCATTCTTGTGCATTAATGAGTCTCTCTTTATAATCAATGATATAAGGATTATCACTGTAGCTTTCTATGCAAAAATTAAGGAAAGAAGAGACATAATCTTTAAGGTCCTTACAAACAACACAAGTTTCATAATTTTTAGCAATGAAGGATTCGATCTCAGAAGCTCCCATAAACAAAACAAATTGTTCTACTTCTTCGAACCCAAAATGAATATAGCTATTCCAATTATAGTTCCTAATTAAAACTTCCTCACTAAAGCCACATTGAAATTTAAGATGTTTACTATCCTATTGAGAGCAACAGTTTATATCATGGCGTTTAAGCAGGATTTTAGCAATTGTATTCAATTTTTCTATCACAGCACTCATAACTTTACCCGTTCTTGATTCTCTATAATCATTATATAATTCAATAAGCTCCAAATAGGTTGTAGGTTCTCCCATAGCAACAGTTTTTAATTTTTAGGTTTTTCAAATTTTTATGGATTTTCGGGTATATGAGGGAAATAAAACAAGACAAAAAGAAACTAGACAAAAGTAAACTAAGCAAAACAAAACAAAATAAAACAAAAACAGAGAGAGAGGTAGAGTGTACTCCCCAGGTGAACTTATGAGTAGAGCTATGCCTCCCCGGCAACGGCGCCAGAAAATAGTCTTGATAACCCACAAGTATAGGGGATCGCAACAGTCTTCGAGGGAAGTAAAACCCAAATTTATTGATTCGACACAAGGGGAGTTAAAGAATACTTATAAGCCTTAACAACTGAGTTGTCAATTCAGCTGCACCTGGAAAAGCACTAGCAACAGGGGTGATGTGAAAGTAGCGATGATATGAGAGCAGTAGTAACAGATAATAGAGCAGCGAGTAATAGTAACATAGGAGCAATGGCACCAGTAAAATAGTTGATACTACTTCCAATGTCATGTAGAATGAGTATATGATGATGAAAGATGGACCGGGGTTCCCGACTATCTACACTAGTGGTAACTCTCCAATAACAAGTGTTGGGTGAACAAATTACAGTTGGGCAATTGATAGGATTGAAATAGCATTAAGACAGAACATCAAGATTATTAATCATGTAGGCATGTTTTCCATGTATAGTCATACATGCTCGCAATGAGAAACTTGTACAACATCTTTTGTCCTACCAGCCGGTGGCAGCCGGGCCTCTTGGGAATCTACTGGAAATTAAGGTACTCCTTTTAATAGAGCACCAGAGCAAAGCATTAACACTCCATGAAAACATGTGATCCTCATATCTAAGCCTTCCCCTCCAGTTGTCCCAATTTCTGTCACTTTGGGGCCTTTGGTTCCGGACATAGACATGTGCATACAACTTGTAGATACAATCTAAGAAATAAGTATAGAGCTTAAATCTAAGATCATGCCACTCGGGCCCTAGTGACAAGCATTAAACACAACAAGATTGCAGCAACAATAACTTCACAAACTTTATAGATAGACTAATCATAATGTAACAATCCATCGGATCCCGACAAACACAACACCGATTACATCAGATGAATCTCAATCATGTAAGGCAGCTCATGAGATCATTGTATTGAAGTACATGGGAGAGATGATACCAACTAGCTACAGCTAGAACCCGTAGTCCATGGGGGAACTACTCACGGAGCATGATGGAGGCGGTGGCGTTGATGGAGATGGCTTCCGGGGGCACTTCCCCGTCCCGGCAGGGTGCCGAAACAGAGACTTCTATCCCCCGAAACGGAGTTTCGCGATGGTGCCGGCGCCCCTGGAGTCTTTCTGGAGTTTCGTCAATTGGTCTCGCGTTTTTAGGTCTCCAGGGCTTAAATAGGCGAAGAGTCGGAGTCGGAGGGGCCACGGGGCCACCTCACACTAGGGCGGCACGCCCCCCTCCTGGGCCGCGCCGGCCACACGTGTGTGGCCCCCAGGGCACCCCTCTGGTCCCCCTCTGACTTTCTGGAAGGTTCCGGGAAAAATAAGATGTTGGGTCTTCGTTTCGTCGAATTCCGAGAATATTGCCCGAACAACCTTTCTGGAACCAAAAAAAAACAGAAAACAGCAACTGGCCCTTCGGCATCTCGTTAATAGGTTAGTTCCGGAAAATGCATAAAAACATTATAAAGTGCAAGCAAAACATGTAAGTATTGTCATAAAACAAGCATGGAACATCAGAAATTATAGGTACGTTGGAGACGTATCCAGGTATCCATCGGATTTGGATTTGGGGCGACATCCATGCCCATGGATACTTTCATGAGCGGGGCAGAGTGAGGCTGATGGATTTGGGCATGGATCTGGTTTTCCTATATCCGTCCAAACCCGCTCCATTGCCATCCTTAATACAACAGCAAGTTTTCCCTCAGTAAGAAACCAAGGTTATCGAACCAGTAGGAGTCAAGGATCACGTGTAGGTTGTTGGTGGCGGAGTATAGTGCGGCGCAGCACCAGGGATTCCGGCGCCAACGTGGAACCTGCACAACACAATCAAAGTACTTTGCCCAACGTAACAGTGAGGTTGTCAATCTCACCGGCTTGCTGTAAACAAAGGATTAAATGTATAGTGTGGAAGATGATGTTTGTTTGCGAAGAACAGTAAAGAACAAGTATTGCAGTAGATTGTATTTCAGATGTAAAAGAATGGACCGGGGTCCACAGTTCACTAGTGGTGTCTCTCCCATAAGATAAATAGCATGTTGGGTGAACAAATTACAGTTGGGCAATTGACAAATAGAGAGGGCATAACAATGCACATACATATCACGATGACTACTATGAGATTTAATCAGGGCATTACGACAAAGTACATAGGCCGCTATCCAGCATGCATCTATGCCTAAAAAGTCCACCTTCAGGTTATCATCCGAACCCCTTCCAGTATTAAGTTGCAAACAACAGACAATTGCATTAAGTATGGCGTGTAATGTAATCAACACAAATATCCTTAGACAAAGCATTGATGTTTTATCCCTAGTGGCAACAGCACATCCACAACCTTAGAACTTTCTGTCACTGTCCCACATTCAATGGAGGCATGAACCCACTATCGAGCATAAATACTCCCTCTTGGAGTTACAAGTATCAACTTGGACAGAGCCTCTACTAGCAACGGAGAGCATGCAAGAACATAAACAACACATATATGATAGATTGATAATCAACTTGACATAGTATTCTGTAGGATAACGTTGCATAGAAAACAAAAATTTTCCTACCGCGAACACGAAATCCAAGCCAAGATGCAATCTAGAAGACGGTAGCAACGAGGGGATTATCGAGTCTCACCCTTGAAGAGATTCCAAAGCCTACAAGAGGAGGCTCTTGTTGCTGCGGTAGACGTTCACTTGCCGCTTGCAAAAGCGCGTAGAAGATCTTGATCACGATCGGTTCCGGCGCCACGAACGGGCAGCACCTCCGTACTCGGTCACACGTTCGGTTGTTGATGAAGACGACGTCCACCTCCCCGTTCCAGCGGGCAGCGGAAGTAGTAGCTCCTCTTGAATCCGACAGCACGACGGCGTGGTGTCGGTGGCGGTGTAGAAGTCCGGCGGAGCTTCGCTAAGCTATGCGGGATGTGGAGGAGCGGGCGGCTAGGGTTTGGGGAGAGGGGGGCGCCGGCCACTATGGGGTGCGGCCACCTTGGTGGTTCTTTGGTGGCCGGCCCCCTCCCCTTGGCCCCTCATTATATAGGTGGAACCCCAAGAGGTGGTGTCCAAGTCTTCGAATAAGACCCGAACCAAAAACCTTCCATAGGAGGGGGAAACCTAGCCCAACTAGGACTCCCACCCAAAGGTGGGATTTCCACCTCCCATGTGGGGGTGGCCGGCCCCCTATGGTGGAGTCCACTTGGGACTCCACCCCATCTAGGGCTGGCCGGCCATGGAGGTGGAGTCCCTTGTGGACTCCACCTTCCTTGGTGGTTTCTTCCGGACTTTTCTAGAACCTTCTAGAACCTTCCATGACATTTTATTCACATAAAATGACATCCTATATATGAATCTTATTCTCCGGACCATTCCGGAACTCCTCGTGATGTCCGGGATCACATCCGGGACTCCGAACAAATATTCCAACTCCATTCCATATTCAAGTTCTACCATTTCAACATCCAACTTTAAGTGTGTCACCCTACGGTTCGCGAACTATGCGGACATGGTTGAGTACTCACTCCGACCAATAACCAATAGCGGGATCCGGAGATCCATAATGGCTCCCACATATTCAACGATGACTTTAGTGATCGAATGAACCATTCACATACGATACCAATTCCCTTTGTCACGCGATATTTTTACTTGTCCGAGGTTTGATCATCGGTATCACTCTATACCTCGTTCAACCTCGTCTCCTGACAAGTACTCTTTACTCGTACCGTGGTATGTGGTCTCTTATGAACTTATTCATATGCTTGCAAGACATTAGACGACATTCCACCGAGAGGGCCCAGAGTATATCTATCCGTCATCGGGATGGACAAATCCCACTCGTTGATCCATATGCCTCAACTCATACTTTCCGGATACTTAATCCCACCTTTATAACCACCCATTTACGCAGTGGCGTTTGGTGTAATCAAAGTACCTTTCCGGTATAAGTGATTTACATGATCTCATGGTCATAAGGACTAGGTAACTATGTATCGAAAGCTTATAGCAAATAACTTAATGACGAGATCTTATGCTATGCTTAATTGGGTGTGTCCATTACATCATTCATACAATGATATAACCTTGTTATTAATAACATCCAATGTTCATGATTATGAAACTAATCATCCATTAATCAACAAGCTAGTTAAGAGGCATACTAGGGACTCTTTGTTTGTCTACATATCACACATGTACTAATGTTTCGGTTAATACAATTATAGCATGACATATAAACATTTATCATAAACATAAAGATATAAATAATAACCACTTTATTATTGCCTCTAGGGCATATCTCCTTCAGTCTCCCACTTGCACTAGAGTCAATAATCTATTTTACATTTGTAAAGATATAACACCTTGGCCTTCTGGTGCTTTATCATGTATTGCTCACGGGAGAGGTTTTTAGTCATCGGATCTGATACGCTCAGAAACGTATGTATTTTGTAATTCATTTGCGTCTTAACGCATCACTCATTTCCAAATGAGTTGGCATTTAAATATGTTTGATCTTCTGGTGGAACCTTAATTCCGCTGTCTGAAATATGTCACTAATATTGTCACACACAATATAGCTTCAAAGTTTTGACTCTGTCGGAACTACACCAAGTTCTCAAAGAACCTCTTGACTTAACATCCTTTGTCATTGTCAAAATAATGACATACTCTGCCTTCTTTTGTAGAATCCGTCATAATATTTAGAACTCTTCTAAATCTAGCATAGACAACTTCTAGCTCATTGTGCTACCTTTTAAACAACACTTAGTCTAATTTGAGATTGAAATTATATTTTATATGTGACAAAACCAATATCGGTGTAACACCTTACAGACGATTTGTTTGTCATTTCTTCATACAAAAATATATATATATATCCTTAGTTCTTCTAAAGTACTCAAGGATATTCTTACTGTCGTCCAATGATCATCTTATGAATCATTCTGGTATATGCTCATAACACTTTATAGCACATGATATCTGATTGTGTACATATTATTCGTGATCTATAATCACTCATGTGTTTTTACTCATTGAGTGTCAGATACACTCAAGTCTTGTTAAACCTTCACATGACAAGAACATTTTCTTAATATTTCTATATTGAACTTCTTCAATATCCATCATATGTACTTTGACTTAAACTTATTTATGTGTTTCAATCTATCTTCATAGATCTTGACACTAAATTTGTTTCAGTCCATATCCTTTCATTGAAGTTAATTCTCAATGAAACCTTTTTAATCAAGTATATAATTACATCATTTATAACCAACTATATGTCACCTACATAAAGTATTATAAATGTGTCTTAGCGCTCCCACTTAATTTCTTGCAAATGCAAGCTTCTTCATCGTCTCTGATGAAATCAAAAACTCTTTGACTATTTCATCTGGTGAAGATTCCAACTCCGTGATACTTACTTCATCCAATTGAAGCTTGTATACCTATCTAGTATTCCACGGACCAGCAAAACTCTTGGTTGTATCTTTTATACATACTTCTGTTAAGTAGTGTATTTTGCCATC
>NC_061510.1:149219403-149323022 GCF_022539505.1 Lolium rigidum
ATTTCCCCAAACCCAAAATTTGCAATTAACAAAAACTTTTTATATGCATATAGTGCCACATATAGTTTCTTGCATTTGAATGTTTTCTTTTGTGCAAATGCCATGATGAGTGTTAGTATGTTTAAACATTGCTTGTGAACCCTAACCAAGATCACCAAAACCCTAAATTGAGAAGAAATCAAGAAATGGGGAGAAACCCATATTTCCTTTACATACACCTTATGCCAAAATGCAAATCCTCAACCAAGGCCAAGTTTGTTTGCTCCCTTGCTTCTAAAACACTTTAATATGATAAACTAACACCTTTGCATCCTTGGATCAAGAATCAAATACCAAGAATTCAAAAATCTTGAATACATATGATAATGGTCAAGTGGACCAAAAATATTTTCTTCACCTCTTTACCCCTCTGTATTTCTCAAATCCTAAACTAAACTTTGTCAACCAAAGCCATGTCATCCAAGACCAGGTCAAGGTGAGTACTTTTCATGTTGACCACCATGGCTAAAGTTGACTAGGTTGACCAGAATTAAATTGCCAAAATGGGATCTGAGAAGAAAAACTAGATAACCCCAAATTTGAACTTTTGCAAATCAAATCCAAATTGAGTGCCACCACCACCAATACTTCACTATAATTATATGAAAGAGACTCACCAAAAAGAATTTCAAATTTCAAACAAAAGGTTCATGCGGGCATTGTGTCGAACAGGTTGCGAGCAGCTTTTCCAATTTGTATGTCACCCTATTACACACTCGGGTTCTTCCCTAAACCCCTTTAACCTGTGATCATCACACCCTCTTACAGCCTCTCGCATCACCCCGGTACCTGCTTGGATCGATTAAAGTGAGAGGAGAGGGGAAAGAAACCCTAAACTACTGCATGCCGTGGCCATGCCGGCCACCTTGTGCACCTTTCTCTCCAGCCTCTCTCTCTCAGCATCACCTTGTCCCAGAGCATCTCTGTAACACGAGGAACATCACGGTACACAGCCCATGCTCGCCAAGGCTCGGCATTGGCCAGAACGCGCGCGCCCAAAAGCATGCCAGGGCATGCCGGCCAACGCGGTGAGCGCGCACCGGCCGCGCCGATGCGTCGCCCACTCGAACGCGACCGTCCTCGCCCTGCATCCCTACCGCGTCGGCTGAGCATCTACTCCCCGCCCTCTACACGCTAGACGAGCGCCCGTGCCTGCCCCGCACCGTCGCCGTCGTCCTCGACCAAAAGATGCCGCACGCCCCGTGACAAAACCCGCAAGCCCCCGAGCCATCCCGTCTCCTTTTCTCGCGCCGGCTAGCCGTTGAGCATCGCCGGGACGACGCCTACAAGATGCCGTCCTCGCCTTGCCCTTTCGATCGACGGAGAGGCCACGCCGACGACGCTCCTCCACAAGCACCCCGGCCACCTTGCTCCCTCTATAAATAGCGACGATCGGCACTCCCTCTCTTCACACAATCCACTCCCCTCACCTCACCGAGTCTTCTCCACCCATCAATTTCACCGAGACCTCGCCGGAGCTGCTCGAATCGCGAGCTCAAGTCCGCCGGAGCCCGCGGAAGCCCCGCTTCGATTGGCGCTTCCCCGAGCGCCGCCGCTGCCCCAAGCTCTTCCTCATCTACTACACCTTCTCCGCGCACCTTGCCAGAGTCCTGCATCGGCCTGGTAGGCTCTCCCACCCCCTAGGCTCGCCGCCAGTGAGCCGTCGCTCGTCGGAGACGACGATGCTCCAGCACCGTCGATCTTCGTTCTAATCCTGCGGTCCAGATTGAAAATACCGGTTCGCTGTTTAAAGAGGCGCCGACAGGTGGCCCCCACCTCGTCAGCGCGGCCCGAGCGCGCCAGCCGCGTGTTGGGCTGCGAAGTGCTGCCGAACTTCGTTTCGGCCCAATAACCTTTCCCGCCTAGCCCACGATTTCAAATCCAGCTTTAATCTTATTCAAATTTGTTCTGCAGATGCTTTAGTAATTTTTGAATAGTTTGAAATCGGCCAAACCAAATTTAGCAAACCTTATACCGTTGGAAAGCTCATGAATTTATCTATCCAATGCCACTGGCCCCACCAACAAATTCATTATAGATTTAATTAGACAAAAAAGACAAGACAGAGATTTTTGAACATTCAAACTTTATTTAAAATTCAACCAGAATAGATTTTGAAGTAATTCCAATTCTAATAAATCACAAATGATGTCCTCTAATTGATTATGCAATAACATAGCCCTGTTGTTTGTATGATCATGGACTAGATCAAATAAAATGGCTATGTAGTCATTTCTAGAACATTTTAAAGTAGAATTCAAACTCAACCCTAATATGAGAGTTACCTCTCATTTAAATTTTGATCCTAAGTACTAATAACCAGGGGGAAAGACTTAGGCTAATGAACCCTTGAGAATTATTACTTAGAGATTTTAATCCATTTAATGTTAAGTTTAAAACTATGTGAAGTGTAGCACTTCAATTAAATTGAACTCACATATAATAGATATGAAATGTTGACTTTGGGTCAACCTATATTTCATACCTTATTATTATATGAAGAGATTAAATCTTAATAAGAAGTAATGAAAAGAAATGATTTCCTTTAAAGACCTACATACCAATTTTAAGAAATAGGAGTAATGAGAGGAAATTATTTTCTTTCAAATAAAGACTAATCAAATAATCCACCATGCCATGTTTGATTGACACTAGGACTAGTATGTGAACCTTTTTGAGTGTTTCTAGTTTAGTATGTGAGCTTGGTTTAGTATTTATACCTCGTATTCGTATATAGACGCTAGTAACGAGGAGTATCAAGAGGAGGAGGGCTACTCACGGGGAGAAGAAGAGAACTTTGAGAACTACTCAGCCCAAGGCAAGCTAACCCTTGCTAAACACAAGTGCTTAGCTCTACAAGAGCAAAGGCACCATCACACTTTACTTTTATGTATTACCTATCCCATGTTTTTACTTACATTTACTTTTGTTTATTTATTTCAAAGTACTTTTGATTTATGATTCACTTGGTCTAGAGTAGAAAAATACTTGGAATAGATTAGCACACTCAAAGCTAGATAACACCCCTCATATAGTTGCTAGTGCTAATCAATTAAAATTGACTACTCTAGATGGGAACATGGTGAAGTGAAATGACTTTGAAAGAAAGTAAAGTGGAGGTGGATTTTGAACAAGAGAAGGTGGTGATTTTTGAAAATTGATGATTGAGTTTGAATGCGATACCCTTCCAATTATACAAGTACCCCCACAATACCTGATTATGGGTAGGGCTTAACTAGAAACTTGTGTATTTTAGTATGGGTTCCCTCCGAACAAACATCATAGGGGTTACTGCTGCGGCTGCCTCGGTTAAGTGTGGTTTGATGTTGAAATGAGGTGAATGTACGGCCCAAGCCCTGTGCGGTTCCGGGTTGACCGCGGTTTTCACCGGGAGGCCAAGCTCATGGGGAGAGGTGCTCATACTAGCATATATAAGTGAAAGGTTAGGGTTGATGATCCGCGTATCTGTGTTACGATGATTCGGGGTTATCCTCGACGGATGTAATCAAAAGTTGTGGCACAAGAGTACAACCTCTGCAGAGTGTTAAACCTATTCGAATAGCCGTGTCCACGGTTACGGACGATTGGAAAGGCCATACTATCTCCGTTATCATTAAAATGTTTTGATTCTAGAAAGGAATGGTGGATTGAAAGGTGACATTATGGTGAACCATAATGAGTTGTGGGAATGACACTAATGTTCCCACTTGAGTTAGTCTAGCACATGATTTAGGCTTTTACCAAAGATTTATGAAACTAAAACTTGGCTTTATGCAAATAAACCTAGAGCTTAGCACCCCATTACACTTAATGAGTTTTTACCTTAGAGTTAGTTTGCGAGTACTTTAAAAAGTACTCATGGCTTTGCCCTGGCTATTCGAATGCCAGACTTTGAAGAGGAGCAACAGTATCAGGATGACGGACAACAGGACGTCTACGATAACTAGGATCGTCTTCTATCGTCAAGCGTTGCTCGTGGAATAGATAGTCCACTACTACTACGCTTCCGCTATGTATTTGTGATGTTGAACAATCTATTTGTGTAATATTGGATCATGTGATCCCTTGTTGTAAGACTCTATGTGTTGTAATAAATGATGACTCTGAACTACTTACTATTATGTCTCGCAAAAACAATCTTCCCGGGATTGCGATGTATGATGTAATAGGGCATCCGGACTTAAAAATTCGGGTGTTGACAAGTTGGTATCGAGCCATTGTTTGACCTTAGGAGACCCTAGTTAGAATGGACGCTCAAAAACTTAGTTACAAATACCATGAATGGACTAGTTATGAAAACCTTATTCATTTTCTTACCTTGAAGAGTCTATTACAAACTTTAAATTCATGCCCTTCTTATAAGTGAATTAAAATTTGGAACACTTGCACTCCTCTAACTTAATCATCTAATCTCTCTACAGATGGATCACGTCGTGGACGCGCAGCCCTTTCTCCAGACTGAGTTCTATCAGTTGGGAAACGGTGGAGAGCTCATCTTTGAGAGGGACCTCTTCTCCCTCTCCGAGTACCTCGGGCGCCCACCACCGGAAGTCTTTGGCGGAATGCTGAACGACCAGCCCGGTGGTCAACTTCAGTGGGTGATCATGGTGGACCTTCGTGGAAGGTTCACACTCCCAATGAGCGCAAGGATCCAGTTCTCCTTCAGGGAGAACAACCTGGGCGGATGGTCTCGCAAGGGGACTTCGGGAAGGACTCGCACGTCTGTGCGGGCAAAACTTCATGGACTTCGATGATAGTCGCTTCTTGCACTACGCGAGGCACAACTCCCTCGGAGTGCCCATGAACCTGCCGTCGCACCCGCAACTTCGTCACCATGTTGATCACCTTGACTTCATGCTGAACGAGACCCGCATCGACCTCGACAACTCCCGCGAATACGCCAACCACACTCACATCCGAGTTGGCGCAGCGAGCGGACACCATCGGGGTGATCGCCGGAGAACGCAGGGCACTCCGCCGTGCCAACCGGAAGAAGGATCACGCCATCAACCGCCTCAAGGCCAGGATCGCCACTCGAAGGCGACCATCGCTGCCCAAGCTGAGCGGATCCGGGAGGCTGGAGGGCGAAGGTGAAGGGGAGAACATCGAGGGGGACGACTACTCCTACGTCGGCAACGACGATGACTACGAGGAGGAGGAAGACGACGACACTGGAGTTCCACCCTTACGAGGATGGCCACGAGCACCTTGATGCCGAGGTGGACAATGTCTACCCTATCAACGTCGATGGCGAGTAGTCCCGTCTGAGCACTTGCGTTCCATGTTATGTATCGGTCCTTTGTAACCGCCCCATGTATCGTAGTTTGTTGAAAGGGTTCTTAAAACCCTCCTGAACCCTTGGCTTGTAATATGTGCTACCTCCATGACTATGTTTGTGTGTGTGTAATATTATTAATTATGAATCAAGTTTTAAGTTGTGTGAAATTTTTTATCCCAAAATGAGCCATAGACATTTCCCTCTTATCTCATGATCCCTATCCCTGTTCAGATGGCACCCCCAACTCGCACCGAGACAGCAATGATGCAGATGTTGCAGCAGATGATGACTGAAAGAGAAGCTGAGAGAGTTGACCGTCAAGCCAACTTAGCTGCACTTCAACAGCTTGCTCAGGGCAACCAAGGCCACGGAAACCACGACCACCCAGGGTCGAAGCTGAAAAACTTCCGAACACTAACCCACCGGTGTTCAGCAAGACAGAGGAACCCCTCGATGCAGATGATTGGCTCCAAACTATGGAGAACAATCTCGAGGTTGCCGGAGTGGAGGACAACGAGAAGGTGTTGTTCGCCACACATTATCTGGCTGGACCTGCACGTGCCTGGTGGACAAGTACCCGCGCCTTACATGCGGGGCAAATGATGACTTGGGAGGATTTCAAACTCAAGTTTAGCAAGTATCATGTGCCCCCGGGTTTGATCAAGAAGATGAGGGATGAGTTCGGGAAGCCGAAGCAAGGCGGAATGACCGTGGTAGAATACCGCGACAAGTTTCTCACTTTGTCAAGGTACGCCCCGGATGAGACAGATCATCGTTGAGAAGAGGAAGGAAAGGTTCCTGAATGGACTGCATGATGAGATGCGGATCGTGCTGATCAACATTCCATTTGCTGATCTAGAAGCCCTTGTTGACTCCGCCATTCGGATGGAGGGGAAGATACACCAAGCCAATGAGAACCGCAAGCGCCGTATGATGAACCGAGTGGGCCCAGCAACAACCACAAGTATCGCCCCAGCTCAAGTGGAGGGTTCGCCCCAAGAAACAGACAAGCCCCCGATGCGGAATCCCCGTCCGAGTTATCGGAACCGGAGTGGAGGAAACCCCGAGCCAGGAGGCCACCACAACTACAACAACAACAACAACCACAACAACTTCAACCGCGCTCCACCTCGCGCCCCCAACAACAACTCCAACACCGCTCCAAGGACTCGGGAGCAATGCTGTTCCCATCACCCCCAAGGACAAATCCACCTACAACTGCTACGAGTGCGGAGTGGCTGGGCACTTCTCATATGAGTGCCCCAAGAAGCTCGCCAAGACCGCCGCCAACACCTCGGGCCCGGCGCAGCAGCAGCGTCGTGTCACCACCAACAAGAAGTTCGCCCCCAACAACCCGAACAACCGCAACGGCCGCCTCTACCACATGAATGCAGAAGAAGCTCAGGAGGCCCCAGACGTTGTGCTGGGTATGTTCTCTGTTAACTCAATACCCGCAAGAGTGCTGTTTGATTCGGAGCATCGCATTCATTCATTACCGAAGATTTTGCATGCACTAGTAAGATTCAACCCATCAGTTTGAAGCATGTCATGATAGTTCAAATACCTGGATCAACAACTAAAGCTAGAAAAATTTGCAAAGATGTGCCAATCAGAATACATGAAATAGAATTCTATGCCAATTTGATTGTTACGGGAGCCAAAGGTTTGGAAGTAGTCCTGGGAATGGACTGGATGGCGAAACATCATGGACTGATTGATTGTGCCAAGAAAGCCATCACCATGACTAGTAGCACCGGAATAATAGTCGAACACATATCTGAAAAGATGCCCCGAAAATTCACTTGTAACCAAAGCCTCGCCAAACCCACCTTGGATCAGATCAGGGTCGTTTGTCGATATCCTGATGTGTTTCCGGATGATCTACCTGGTATGCCCCCAGATCGGGATATCGAGTTTATCATCGAGTTAATCCCCGGAACCGGACCTATAGCCCAGAGAGCCTACAGCATGAACCCGGCAGAGTTAGTAGAACTGAAGAGACAACTGGATGATATGCTATTCAAAGGTCTGATTCAACCAAGTGCGTCACCCTGGAGATCGCCAGTTTTGTTTGTGGATAAAAAGGACGGTGCCACTCGTCTGGTTACGGACTATCGTAAGCTTAACGATGTCACCATTAAGAACAAGTATCCGTTGCCCAAGATAGAAGATTTGTTTGACCAACTGACCGGAGCCCAAGTATTCTCGAAGATTGATCTGCGGACAGGATACCATCAGTTGAAGATTCGTGCCACCGATATTCCAAAAACTGCCTTTACCACCGGATATGGATTGTATGAGTACAATGTCATGTCATTTGGATTGACCAATGCCCCCGCTTACTTCATGAATCTCATGAATAAGATCTTTATGAACTTCTTGGACAAGTTTGTGGTTGTCTTCATCGACGACATCCTCATATACTCCAAGTCCGAAGAAGAACATGAGCAACATTTGGAAGTGGTACTAGATACCCTCCGGGAGCATCAGTTGTATGCCAAGTTCAGCAAGTGTGAGTTCTGGTTGAAAGAAGTAGGATTCTTGGGTCATATCTTGTCAGCCGGAGGAATTGCCGTTGACCCCGCAAAAATCAAGACTGTTGAAGAATGGAAAGCCCCAACCACCCAGACCGAAGTCCGTGCATTTCTCGGATTGGCGGGATATTACCGCCGATTCGTTGAAGGATTTTCGAGCATAGCAAGACCGATGACTCAATTGTTGAAGAAGGACCGGAAGTTCGAATGGACCGACAAGTGTGAAGAGAGCTTTCAACAGCTCAAGCTAAGATTGACATCAGCCCCAGTACTGGTTATGCCGGACATTACCAAGCCATTTGATGTGTACTGTGACGCCTCCAAGATTGGTCTTGGATGTGTGCTGATGCAAGAAGGCAAAGTAATATCTTACCTATCAAGACAGCTGAAGCAGCATGAACAGAACTATCCAACCCATGACTTAGAGCTAGCAGCGGTGGTGTTAGCACGGAAAGTATGGCGTCATTACCTCATGGGTAATCGATGCGAGGTTTACTCGGATCACAAGAGTCCGAAGTATATCTTCACGCAGAAGGAGCTGAATATGAGACAGCGCGAGATGGATAGAGTTAATCAAGGATTACGACATGGAAATCCACTATCACCCCGGCAA
This sequence comes from Lolium rigidum, assembly GCF_022539505.1. NCBI lineage: Eukaryota > Viridiplantae > Streptophyta > Magnoliopsida > Poales > Poaceae > Lolium > Lolium rigidum. The sequence goes on from NC_061510.1 coordinate 149,227,868, forward strand.
GGCCAATGTGGTAGCGGATGCTTTGAGTAGACTGCCGTGTCAGTTGAACTCCATGTTAGCAATTGAGCAACCAAGCTTGTTTGAAGAGTTTGAACAGTTTAGGCTTGAACTGGTTAGTGAAGGATACCTCGCCAGCATTGAACTCCAACCCACCCTGATTAGTCAGATCAAGGAAGCTCAGAAAGGAAATGCTAGCATTGACGGAATCAAGAACCAAATAGCCGCCGGCAAAGCACCGGGATTCACCGTAGATGAAGAAGGAGTGCTATGGTATAACAAGCGCCTGTGCGTGCCAACAGACTCAGAATTAAAGCAAGTCATTCTGAAGGAAGCTCACGACACCCTATACTCCATTCACCCCGGAGGAACCAAGATGTACCAGGATTTGAAGGAACAATTCTGGTGGCATGGGATGAAGAGAGAAATTGGAAGCTACATCGCCAAGTGTGACATATGTCAAAGAGTCAAAGCCGAACACCAACGCCCCGCAGAACTGTTGCAACCCCTACGGATTCCCGAATGGAAGTGGGATTCCGTAGGAATGGATTTCATCACCGGACTGCCCAAGTCTAGTAAAGGAAATGATTCCATCTGGGTAGTGGTCGACAGACTAACCAAAGTCGCCCACTTCATCCCCGTCAAGACCACCTATCAAGGACCGAGACTTGCGAGTTATACATCTCAAGGATAGTCAGCCTGCACGGAACCCCGAAGTCGATAGTATCCGACGAGAGGATCCCAATTCACCTCCGGATTCGGCAGAAAGTACATGAAGGACTCGGAACTCGTCTGAATTTCAGCACAGCCTATCACCCGCGAGACGGATGGACAGACCGAAAGAGTCAACCGGATACTAGAAGATATGTTGAGAGCATGTGTGCTAGAGTATGGATCTAAGTGGGAAGACCGCTTGCCGTACGCAGAATTCTCGTACAACAACGGCTACCAAGCCAGCTTGCAGATGGCCCCCTTTGAAGCCTTGTACGGAAGGAAGTGCCGTACCCCTCTGAATTGGTCGGAAGTAGGAGAGAGTCAAATCTTTGGACCGGATATTCTCCGAGAAGCCGAAGAGAAGGTTCACAAGATCCGTGAGTACCTCAAGACAGCCCAATCAAGACAGAAGAGCTACGCCGACAAGAGACGCCGAGAGATGACATTCGAGATCGGAGATTTCGTATATCTCAAAGTGTCCCCCCTTAAAGGAATGCAGAGATTTCAGCTTAGAGGAAAGCTCGCACCCCGATATGTCGGACCTTTCAAGGTCCTGAGTCGCCGAGGAGAAGTATCCTATCAACTGGAGTTACCGGAAGAAATGTCAGCGGTGCACAATGTGTTTCACATCTCGCTACTCCGGAAGTGTTTAGAGGTACCTGAGAAGACCGAGGTGTTCAAGAACATCGACCATAGAGCTGTGGATATCAACTCAGATCTGACCTACCGCGAAGTACCTATTCGCATCCTGGAAGAAGCTTTCAGAACCACCCGTACTCGAAGTATCAAGTTTCTGAAGATCCAATGGAGTAATCACACCGAAGAGGAAGCCACTTGGGAGAGAGAAGACTTTATGAGGACTGAGTACCCGGATCTCTTTAGTACCTAGTTTTCTCGGATCTCGGGACGAGATCTTTTGTAAGGGGAAGGGTTTGTAACATCCCAAGTTTCAACAACAATAAATAAGAAAGAGAATTTCCCCAAACCCAAAATTTGCAATTAACAAAAACTTTTTATATGCATATAGTGCCACATATAGTTTCTTGCATTTGAATGTTTTCTTTTGTGCAAATGCCATGATGAGTGTTAGTATGTTTAAACATTGCTTGTGAACCCTAACCAAGATCACCAAAACCCTAAATTGAGAAGAAATCAAGAAATGGGGAGAAACCCATATTTCCTTTACATACACCTTATGCCAAAATGCAAATCCTCAACCAAGGCCAAGTTTGTTTGCTCCCTTGCTTCTAAAACACTTTAATATGATAAACTAACACCTTTGCATCCTTGGATCAAGAATCAAATACCAAGAATTCAAAAATCTTGAATACATATGATAATGGTCAAGTGGACCAAAAATATTTTCTTCACCTCTTTACCCCTCTGTATTTCTCAAATCCTAAACTAAACTTTGTCAACCAAAGCCATGTCATCCAAGACCAGGTCAAGGTGAGTACTTTTCATGTTGACCACCATGGCTAAAGTTGACTAGGTTGACCAGAATTAAATTGCCAAAATGGGATCTGAGAAGAAAAACTAGATAACCCCAAATTTGAACTTTTGCAAATCAAATCCAAATTGAGTGCCACCACCACCAATACTTCACTATAATTATATGAAAGAGACTCACCAAAAAGAATTTCAAATTTCAAACAAAAGGTTCATGCGGGCATTGTGTCGAACAGGTTGCAGGCAGCTTTTCCAATTTGTATGTCACCCTATTACACACTGGGTTCTTCCCTAAACCCCTTTAACCTGTGATCATCACACCCTCTTACAGCCTCTGCATCACCCCAGTACCTGCTTGGATCGATTAAAGTGAGAGGAGAGGGGAAAGAAACCCTAAACTACTGCATGCCGTGGCCATGCCGGCCACCTTGTGCACCTTTCTCTCCAGCCTCTCTCTCTCAGCATCACCTTGTCCCAGAGCATCTCTATAACACGAGGAACATCACGGTACACAGCCCATGCTCGCCAAGGCTCGGCATTGGCCAGAACGCGCGCGCCCAAAAGCATGCCAGGGCATGCCAGCCAACGCGGTGAGCGCGCACTGGCCGCGCCGATGCGTCGCCCACTCGAACGCGACCGTCCTCGCCCTGCATCCCTACCGCGTCGCTGAGCATCTACTCCCCGCCCTCTACACGCTAGACGAGCGCCCGTGCCTGCCCTGCACCGTCGCCGTCGTCCTCGACCAAAAGATGCCGCACGCCCTGTGACAAAACCTGCAAGCCCCCGAGCCATCCCGTCTCCTTTTCTCTGCGCCAGCTAGCCGTTGAGCATCGCCAGGACGACGCCTACAAGATGCCGTCCTCGCCTTGCCCTTTCGATCGACGGAGAGGCCACGCCGACGACGCTCCTCCACGAGCACCCCCGGCCACCTTGCTCCCTCTATAAATAGCGACGATCGGCACTCCCTCTCTTCACACAATCCACTCCCCTCACCTCACCGAGTCTTCTCCACCCATCAATTTCACCCGACCTCGCCGGAGCTGCTCGAATCGCGAGCTCAAGTCCGCCGGAGCCCGCGGAAGCCCTGCTTCGATTGGCGCTTCCCCGAGCGCCGCCGCTGCCCCAAGCTCTTCCTCATCTACTACACCTTCACCGCGCATACTGCCTGAGTCCTGCATCGGCCTGGTAGGCTCTCCCACCCCCTAGGCTCGCCGCCAGTGAGCCGTCGCTCGTCGGAGACGACGATGCTCCGGCACCGTCGATCTTCGTTCTAATCCTGCGGTCCAGATTGAAAATACCGGTTCGCTGTTTAAAGAGGCGCCGACAGGTGGCCCCCACCTCGTCAGCGCGGCCCGAGCGCGCCAGCCGCGTGTTGGGCTGCGAAGTGCTGCCGAATTTCGTTTCGGCCCAATAACCTTTCCCGCCTAGCCCACGATTTCAAATCCACTTTAATCTTATTCAAATTTGTTCTGCAGATGCTTTAGTAATTTTTGAATAGTTTGAAATCGGCCAAACCAAATTTAGCAAACCTTATACCGTTGGAAAGCTCATGAATTTATCTATCCAATGCCACTGGCCCCACCAACAAATTCATTATAGATTTAATTAGACAAAAAAGACAAGACAGAGATTTTTGAACATTCAAACTTTATTTAAAATTCAACCAGAATAGATTTTGAAGTAATTCCAATTCTAATAAATCACAAATGATGTCCTCTAATTGCTTATGCAATAACATAGCCCTGTTGTTTGTATGATCATGGACTAGATCAAATAAAATGGCTATGTAGTCATTTCTAGAACATTTTAAAGTAGAATTCAAACTCAACCCTAATATGAGAGTTACCTCTCATTTAAATTTTGATCCTAAGTACTAATAACCAGGGGGAAAGACTTAGGCTAATGAACCCTTGAGAATTATTACTTAGAGATTTTAATCCATTTAATGTTAAGTTTAAAACTATGTGAAGTGTAGCACTTCAATTAAATTGAACTCACATATAATAGATATGAAATGTTGACTTTGGGTCAACCTATATTTCATACCTTATTATTATATGAAGAGATTAAATCTTAATAAGAAGTAATGAAAAGAAATGATTTCCTTTAAAGACCTACATACCAATTTTAAGAAATAGGAGTAATGAGAGGAAATTATTTTCTTTCAAATAAAGACTAATCAAATAATCCACCATGCCATGTTTGATGGACACTAGGACTAGTATGTGAACCTTTTTGAGTGTTTCTAGTTTAGTATGTGAGCTTGGTTTAGTATTTATACCTCGTATTCGTATATAGACGCTAGTAACGAGGAGTATCAAGAGGAGGAGGGCTACTCACAGGGAGAAGAAGAGAACTTTGAGAACTACTCAGCCCAAGGCAAGCTAACCCTTGCTAAACACAAGTGCTTAGCTCTACAAGAGCAAAGGCACCATCACACTTTACTTTTATGTATTACCTATCCCATGTTTTTACTTACATTTACTTTTGTTTATTTATTTCAAAGTACTTTTGATTTATGATTCACTTGGTCTAGAGTAGAAAAATACTTGGAATAGATTAGCACACTCAAAGCTAGATAACACCCCTCATATAGTTGCTAGTGCTAATCAATTAAAATTGACTACTCTAGATGGGAACATGGTGAAGTGAAATGACTTTGAAAGAAAGTAAAGTGGAGGTGGATTTTGAACAAGAGAAGGTGGTGATTTTTGAAAATTGATGATTGAGTTTGAATGCGATACCCTTCCAATTATACAAGTACCCCCACAATACCTGATTATGGGTAGGGCTTAACTAGAAACTTGTGTATTTTAGTATGGGTTCCCTCCGAACAAACATCATAGGGGTTACGCTGCGGCTGCCTCGGTTAAGTGTGGTTTGATGTTGAAATGAGGTGAATGTACGGCCCAAGCCCTGTGCAGTTCCCGGGTTGACCGCGGTTTTCACCGGGAGGCCAAGCTCATGGGGAGAGGTGCTCATACTAGCATATATAAGTGAAAGGTTAGGGTTGATGATCCGCGTCTTGTGTTACGATGATTCGGGGTTATCCTCGACGGATGTAATCAAAAGTTGTGGCACAAGAGTACAACCTCTGCAGAGTGTTAAACCTATTCGAATAGCCGTGTCCACGGTTACGGACGATTGGAAAGGCCATACTATCTCCGTTATCATTAAAATGTTTTGATTCTAGAAAGGAATGGTGGATTGAAAGGTGACATTATGGTGAACCATAATGAGTTGTGGGAATGACACTAATGTTCCCACTTGAGTTAGTCTAGCACATGATTTAGGCTTTTACCAAAGATTTATGAAACTAAAACTTGGCTTTATGCAAATAAACCTAGAGCTTAGCACCCCATTACACTTAATGAGTTTTTACCTTAGAGTTAGTTTGCGAGTACTTTAAAAAGTACTCATGGCTTTGCCCTGGCTATTCGAATGCCAGACTTTGAAGAGGAGCAACGAGTATCGGGATGACGGACAACGGGACGTCTACGATAACTAGGATCGTCTTCTATCGTCAAGCGTTGCTCGTGGAATAGATAGTCCACTACTACTACGCTTCCGCTATGTATTTGTGATGTTGAACAATCTATTTGTGTAATATTGGATCATGTGATCCCTTGTTGTAAGACTCTATGTGTTGTAATAAATGATGACTCTGAACTACTTACTATTATGTCTCGCAAAAACAATCTTCCTGGGATTGCGATGTATGATGTAATAGGGCATCCGGACTTAAAAATTCGGGTGTTGACACCATCCTACTAGCATATCTCATAAAAGAAATATGTAGTGATTACTAGAATAATCCACATAGACTATAAGCATTGCTACGGAAGATCTAATCTTATCGTATTCAACTCTTTGAACTTTGTCATAAACAATTTTTCGATAAGTCAAGCTTTCTTCAAGGATATTTCATCCAAGTCTATCAATTTCATAGATCCATTTACTTTCATAAAGTATTCATCTATCTTGGATTTCATGGCGCATGGCCATTTTAATGGAGTCAGGGCCCATCATAACTTCTTTGTTTTGTAGTTGGTTTATCATTGATTAAAATCAATCCTTTGTCCACAAATCATTTATTTGATCACAAAGTAAACCATACCTACAAGGTTCAATATGTACTTCGATCTCCATGGCTAAAACACTTTGTAGTCATGAGAGCCATGATCGTCGTGGCCGCTTCCGAAACCAATTCCGATGCTTGCGCTACTCCGATCATTATGCTCGGGTTCATAAACCTTATCAAATTATATTGTCCTCCCACTCAAATACTTCACTCGAAACAATTTCTCGGAAATAAGAAACATTGACAAACACTTTTGTCTTTGTCTCGTGGGAAGAATTCCCAATTAAATCTCTCGGGATAACCAACAAAGACATTCATCCGATTTTGGTTGACTATTAGGGTTTATACCCATGCCATAACTTGTATGGTGTCATTTCAACGGATCATGATGATGCTCTATTCAGTGTAAAAGCGGTAGTCACTAAAGCATAATCCACAAAAATATAATGGCATCAATATTTTATCTCATCATTGATCCAACAAAGTTTGGATATATCTCTTGGATACTTCATCATCACTATGATACTCCAAGAAACGTAAGTTGTAGAACAATTTCATAACTCTCTTAGATGTTCGCTAAAACTTGTAATTCAAATATTTCCACCATGATTCAATCATAGATATTTGATTTCTATTACGATGATTTCCACTTCATGCTGAAATTTATTTGAATCCTATTCAAATGTTTCAAACTTTTCCTTATTGAATTTATCCACATATATACTCAATTCATTGTTTGAAAGTTTTCATGAAGTAGAAGAATCTTCCGCACACAACTATGCCCAGTGAACCACATATATCATTATGTATGTTTTCACTAAGTTAGTTGCCCGTTCAACTCTTCGGCCTATGAACGGTATTTCAGTCATTACCTTTTAGAAAAGATTTTGCAAGTGCCAAACGATTCAACAAATCGAATGACTCCAAAAATCCATTTGCATGGAGTTCCTTCATGCGATCCTTTCTAACATGACCTAAATTGCGGTTCCACAAATAAGTGGAATTCAAATCATTTTCCTTATGGCATTTTTAGCGTCAGTGTAATATCCCAGGTTTAGAGGCAATAAAATGAGAGAACACCAAAGTGTGCATTGCATTCATGCATAGAAAATCCGGGGAATTTTCGCGCTTCAAATAAAACTTACCACGATGAATTGAAGTTTCACTTGACTTGCTGGAATTGAAGTAGATCATCAAGTCAAGCGCTATAAACTTCACTGTGATCTTTGCTAAAACCTTGTTTTGGGTAGAGATGATTTGATCTATGGGCTAGATCAAATGGAATTAGTTTTACAGCAAACAACACCTTAAGTAAGGATCAACTATAAGATCTTATAAAAGATCTCAACATGCCATTCCTTACAACAACACATGAATAATTATTCAATCCTAAATCAAAGAACACAATTAATTAAGAAACTATTCTTTACTTGTTTTATCCATGTCTTCTACTAAATAAATGTTCCTACCATGAGTCACATGGTATATCCTTTCAACTATAATACTTGAACCAACTCAAGAACATTCATATTCATTCTTCATTAACCTTGACCATTCCAATCTTATTTCCCAACTCATTCCATTAAACCTTAGAGAAAGGAGAGAATCATCAATATGCTTATATCATCCATTAAATAGAACCTAGCTAAATATTTAAACCTTGTCCAAGGGAGGTAATTGTTGATACTAACCAATGTTATAATAAGTATAAGTAAAGTATTAAACCCTACTTGACTTAGCTAATACTTGATGGTAAGCAAGAACCTATTCTTCTAGTAATTATAGAGAGGCAAGTGTTGTGATCATTACACCTTGGTAATGATCATAAACTCTAGAGAACCCTACCTATTCGGAAGAGCTCAACCTAAAGAGGTATACTCAAGTATATGGAATTATACTTAATCTTGGAGAGAGACCATAATTCACCAATGAATTGTTATGCAGCCAATACTTTGATTATTACAAATTGGGTGATGATCATAAACCTTAAGAATCTAAGTGAGTGTGTTGAGAGAAGTATAAAAGAAGAGAGATTAGTGAGGAATAAGTGGATCATGTCTAATGCATGATCTTACTTTATAAATTGAGTTGATAAGTTAAACCTATACATATGATCAATAGATCTCATTCTTCACATGAAATAATAAGTAACTCATTAGTAGTTAACCAAACCAATACTCATGCATTGTATAGAGTAGTAATGATATTGTATTTAAACCTTGCATATTCAAACACTTAAGACAAATCTAGTATTGCCCCGATACATTAGTTCTACCTAAGTGAGGAGGATAACCCTAGCCATTAAAATATGATCAAAGCTTATACCATATCCTAAACCTAGTTGTGTATCCCATTGGTGATCATAACAAAAACACTAGGCCATATTTGAATTCCAATCCAAGTATTACTTTGGATTATAATTAGAACCCTGCCATGCCTCATGCCTATTTCATACTTCAAATAGTGAAATATTTCCAAAGCCATAAACCTTGTCATATGGAATCAATTCCACATGAAATAATGTCCTAACTTGTGTATCATGTATCACAAGTATAAATTAAGCCATATATACCTAAGCTTAAATGTTATTGAAGTAAGTAAAGTGAACAATGATAAGCTTGGGAATTATATTAACAAGTTCAAGCCAGAATTTACTAAACAAGATTAGTGAATATAGTGTTTATTCAACCATTTTCTTAAACCCTTAGAGGTAATTCTCCACATAAAATCATGATTCATCTTATTCTCAACACCACTTAATTTAAACTCTAGCCATAAGGAGAATTATATGTGAACCATCCATATTGTTAAGAGCCCTAGAAAAATTTAGTAATATGCTTACCATACACCTATTATAAAATTTAAACCATTTAAATATATCTGGTTCCTAAATTAAAAGGCAATTGAGATAAACACATAAACCATAGCTATTTTAAATTTAAAATGCACTTCACAAGAACACCAAGTAATCACCCATCAAATAGTTGTTTAAACAATAGAACTATGCAGTAAGTATTTTTATGAAGTGATATTGATATTTAATATTTTAGAACCTGCAAAAATAAACAGAAATCAAATTGGAATTTAAATAACAAGTTTAAAACAGAAAATAAAAAGAGAAAAAGAGAGGGGAGAGGACTTACCTGGCAGGCCAACGCAGCCCGAAGCCAACCCAGCACCACAGCCCACCACAGCCGCTCAGCGACAGCCCAAGGTCAGCCCAGCCCACATGGAAACGGTCCATATACCGTTTCACGATTAAACAGAAGGCCATCGCCTTCGTCTTCCTCCTGGCGGGCGACAGCGCGATGGAGCTCGCAGGCCACGTCCTCGTTGCGGATAGAGACGCCGCCGGACGCCATCCATCATGCCAGAGGCCAATACAAGGATCTCCACGTCCAGAGTCATCCTAATTGCGCCAAGATCCGTGCCCAAATACATCTCCGTCGAGGCCGCAGTATCCTGGCCGCCGGCGACGAATTACCGTCAATGCCGAGTTCTTCTGGAGCTATAAAACCACGAGCAGACGCGCACAAACCCTAGCTACGCTCAGCGCCTCTCCATTGCATCCCTATCCCTTTCTAACTCTCACTGGAACCACAACCATGGCCGGCCAGTTCTCCGGCTAGCCGCCGATTAAGACCACCCCCGTCTCAGCCGCGTGGTCGAGGAGAAGCGCCGTGTCTCTGGGAGCATCCTCGTGGAAGGAATCGAGGAGAGGAGGTCTCAATCATCGCCAATCATCCGTTCCCTTTCATCGGCCTCCCGCAGAAAAGTGGAGCTTGTCGTCGTCCTCGTCTCCGGGAGACTCCGTCGAGCAGTCGGGAAGCCTCAAGGTGAGCAGGCGCATCGAAGGAGCTATTTCTTGCTTTCTAAAGATCATCCTAGCACTAGTTCATATGTTGGCCGGAGCTCGTTGCCACGGTAGAGCTCACCGGAGATAGCTCCGGTGATCCCCTGAGTAGGGCGACCACACCGTCGTGTTCGGTGGATCGAGGCGAGTCGGAGACCCCAGTAGATCATCCCGGGGAGCCATAAATCGGCAGCGCCGCCGTGCGCTGACCGCCGGCGTCAAGCCGCCGGCGAGGTCAACATGGCCTGTAGGACCCCGTGTAGTCTTGACTGGTCCACGCCAACGTGGCAGTCGACGTGTACCTGGCCCCACTCGTCGGTCTCGTGTGTGTATCTGAACCGGTAAGTTTAGTAATTATCAGTTAATTTAAATTCCAGTAAAATACTAGAACTTTGAAAAATTATATCAAATCCATTTCAACTCAGAAAATTATGAATAATATATCAAAATGCTCACAAAAATAAACTCTACTCAAATAAAATATAAAACAAAAATGTGTGTCAAAATAAAATTTCACTTATTTTTAACTTCATAAATTATGCCATTTCATTTATTCAAAATACAATTTGAATTCAATAATTAGTGAAGTTTCAAAATTAAATTTTAACTATTCAGTAACTAAATAAAATGTTAAGAGTAATTTTATTTATCATATTTGCATTAACTTAATTATTAGTGGTAATTCATAAACCCTAATTGCAAATTACTATTTTCTATCTTCTGTAAATAGCAATAACTCAAGAAAATATTATAAGCCAATATTATTTTGGTAAATCAAAACTTATTTACTTAAACATCTTTAGTTAACAAGTTAATTATTTTAAAACCCTAACAACAATTATTAAACCCTGATTCTTAATTAAACCAAAATAGGAATTACCCTAATTATTAAATCTGGTGAAAATTAATAAAATGTTAAACCATTACTAATTTTGATTCAAAATAATTAGTAACCACAACTCTATTACCAATTATCATTTTATGAGTTGTACCATAATTTAGAAACCCTAGTTTCAATTTGAATAAGAACCTTGATCTCATTATTCCATGTGTTCATCCATAGTAAATGCAAACCTAAAACCCTAAGGATTTCACCCATGTGATCATTACACTTTAGTAATAACACTAAAAACCTAGTGCTTATCACATGTGATTATGTGAATTTCAACTTTACTTGTAGAACCTTGATAAGTAACTAATGAATGCATAATCATAATCCACTAGCATAAACCAAGTCACATGAGATTGTCATTTCATGTTCCTATTCTTAAATTAAAACCTATATGATTCACTAGTATCACCTAGGTATAAACCCTAACTTGTTAATTGGATTAGTACCATTGATCACCATACCATTAGGATCAACCTCAACCATCATAATTTAGTAGTACCATAATGATAGACCCTAATACCAACCTTGTATAGCAAATCACATCACATGCTCCTATTCCACTCAACCCTACTTAGTAATTGATAAGCCACTTAGCTTAGAAGCAATTAGAGATTACTTAGTAAGTAGTTGTGAAGCCATAGTAAACCCTAACTCAAAGCAAAACCTTGACCATCAATTTTTGATATGGTACTATAATCAACCTTAGTAATAAACCTGCTAATACTTACTACATATAGACCAATTCTATTTAAGAATCCAACTAATTCCTATTAGTGAAACTAATTGAATCTAATAGTCAACCCTAGAAGCCATAGCACATATGTATAATAGTTCATATTCTTATTTAACCTGTTCTTCAAAAGTTATTCTTTTGAAGTACAAATACCAATCAAACCTTAGAAGCCCTATCCTTCCTTGAAATACTAAATATTTCTTCAACAACATGTTCTTCAAAAGTTATTCTTTTTGAAGTATAGCATAAAGTAATCATCAACCATGTCCTGTAGAACTTAAAATTGACAACTGTTCTTCACATATTATTCCACCACTATTCTTTATGTGTATGATTGTTATGATGTCTTATATCACTTGATTATGATGCTAATATAACCAAACCCTAATAAAAACCTTGTTTGAGAACCATTCTAAAAGTGCAACCAACCCTAAAGAAATCTTTACAACTCATACATCCTAAATCATCGAGGTTAGGTTACGCTCGGGACGATTGCATCTCATACTATGCATTATAGCATCTTTGCCAGTTCTTTAAACATTGTCCTTACCGGACGATGATGGTATTTCAGAATTTGGAATTATCACGTATCGAAGCTTTTGCTCGCATAATCTTGCAGTCAAGAAAGGCAAGTTCATCGCTTGCTCATGTCATTTGATTATTTTTATCAAACTATATGCAAAGTACTATACTTATCACTCATGCATTGAAAAGCAAAGTATTATTTTACAATTATGAATATGACTATGTGGTGGGCAATGGAACCATGGTATGTGTTGATATGGTGGAGGTTCCATTGCAATGGGTTATATCACCTAGGATTAATTACCAATGCCGTCCAGTGATTCTAGCGCCGTACATACCGCGTTGACCATAAGATCTATAATGGCTCTGGGGAAGTCAGCTGTATCTTTTCCCTTCTGCACGCCAACGGATCGGAGAGACGGTGGGGTGTTGGAGGCACTGCCGCAATAGGTTGGGAAATCCTTTTAAATCCCCATCCATTGGTGATGTTAATCTCTTCCGATCTATGAAGGATTGTCCAAAGTACACCATGAGTAAAGCCGTATTATCGGGGGAAAGTCTACTGGAGGTGTGCGGGTGGACAAAAGGGTGGGTTTGCGGTCGCGGAGAAGGCGGTGTGGACTTGGATCTTACACCTGGCCTCACACCAAAGGAAGTGTGGACGGGAAAGAATTCGCCTGGTTGGCAACAAGGATAAGGTCTCTTATGGGAAAAGTAACGCACCTCTGCGAGAGGATACCGAATTGTGACTGTCACTCCCTGTTCCGGGAAGGGAACTGCGAACGCGGCAGGAAAGGAACTCCACGAAGTTCTGGTCAACCTGTGAAGACTGACGGGCATAGTTTTCAGCATAAAATAAACCTTTTGAAGAAATGTTTACAAAAACTTGCATTGGCCTATGACTTTCTGGTCTATGGCTGTAGCTAGTGCATGATACACATATTTCCTAATATGAACTTGCTGAGTACGCTCGTACTCATTCTATCTCGTTTGAACCCCCTTCTTAGAGCAATGCACCGAAGGAGAAACTACCGTGGAACTCGAAGACAAAGGAGTCAACTGCAACAAGATGAAGAATCCAATCAACGAAGTCAATGGAGTCAACTCCTGCATCGGTTATAATGGAAACCTAGACTAGTAATAGAAGGGAATCTTTCCCTAATCCTAGCACCTAAGTAGCTAGATTTCTATAGCAAGCCAAGTAGCTCTTGAACTTGAGTTAGCAATAAGATAGATTACGAGTCGTTCTTCCGGAGCTTTATTTGAAGTTTTACCTCACCGTAAAGTAGGAGGTTGTGTGGATCTTATGTAAACTGTTCATGTGTACTTCTATAGACATACCTTGGACTCGCATATGTTTCGTTGTACCACTCGAGAGATGTAATATGGGTGGAACGGTGTTTCACTTGTGTTATGTCAACGACTTGTGTACTACACCATGCAGTGGTACGCTGGGTCATCACAGCTGGTATCAGAGCAAATGCTTTGACCCTAGGATTAAAACCCTTTCAAGGAGACCTATAGGTTTGGTAGTGTCTATAGGAAGTGTTTTAACTAAGCCAACTATGCTAAACCAACTATTCTTTTGACTTGAGATGGGTATTCACTTGAGAATAATCCTGACACACTTGAGTCAATCCTTCTTATCTATCTTTCTTAAGTAAAGTTAGATAGTTATCTTGCTTCATTCCAAATAATTTGAATACCATTGGAGCTTAAGATAATTGGTGGTAATAGACCACAGTTGGTATACAACACATGGTAGTCCAAAGAGAGGATACAACCATAAAGAAGATATCCTATTGGAAGAAGTATACCAATGCAAGTTATAGTTAAGTAAGAGTCATTTAAAATGTCAAATCACGGATGTTAAGTAAGGGAGACAAGTTATATAAGGTAGTATATGTATATGATGAGTCAATCATAGGAGGTAAGGAAGAGTGATAGGAGTTATACAACTCTACTTTTCATGGTAGATTTGGTAATCATATATGATTCACTTGAGAATCATGATGTGAGGGAGTAGAACATCATAAGTAGGATAACAAAAGGAGAATAAGGAGTAGGATTTAGGGAATAGTTCGAAAGCTTAGGCCTTAAAATCCTAATAATTGTGTCAAGAATGTTAGAACCATGGTCCTTAATTTGAAAGAAGGCTTATTTAGAGCATATCATATAGAGAATCCTAGAGTTATAGGTGGTATATTCTAAACAATCATGTGTTTAGAGTATTCATGTTAAAACCAATTGTATTATAGGAAGTAGTTCTCAATAGCACATATATATGGTATCCTGTTTTGTTAGTACTTCCAAAGAAAACTAGGTTAACTCCAACTATCCCAGGCCATTTTGTTTCAAGTTGTCTCATTGCAAATGTGCAATTGAGATAAATGTTGAGACAAATAGTATAAATTCACGTATTCGTGCTAAGTATCACAACCTAAACCCATCTTATGTGGTGTTATATACTACACATCTGATCCTGATGTTTAGGGATGTCTTACCCAACTACTATATTCAGGCATATAAGGATGTGTATTATAAGCACAAAGCTGGATTTTCTTGGATTTTCTTGAATCTTCATTGATTGACTAGATCCATACATGAAGTTTGACTTTGATATGCAAATGCATGTTGCAATATCAAACTCTTACTTGATGTTATAGGTCTAGAGGGTAAAGGTATTCGTGTGAGGAAGTGACGAATTCGAAGATTTGAAGACAAGATGAAGGTTCATTTGGAAGAAGGAAGTAAAGTTGTGAGAAGTAACCACAATACTCCAAAGGAAGGACCAATCGAAACTCACTTCTATCCTTAATCAAGGAGTACTTCAACATGGAAGTACCATGGAAGTGAGAAAAATAGTGAATATGGAGTAGTAGAAGTAGAGCTGTATTCATTATGGAAGAGGGGAATGCAAGTGAAGTCACTTACAATACTATTTTCATAGTGTCAACAAGTGGTTTCTTGCAACACAAATCCTGGAAGAAGGAAAATAGACAAGTGAAGTCGTAGCTGGTATAATAAGACCGCAGCTGATATAAGACAACCATGAAGAGAAAGAATGTTAAGTGAGGTATATCTTAACTAAAACTATGTAAGTAGCCACAGCTAGTAGGTAGATATTGACACCCATAACATAGCCACAACCGGTATCCAATAAGCCACATCTGGTACTAGGTAGTCTGCAGCTGGTACCAGATAACCCACAGCTTGAACATTTCTTTACCCTAAAAGAAAAGGGGATTCTGCAGCTAGTATTTCACAGCTGACATCTCGTGGTTGGTAAATATTTAGTCGGAGGATTCATAATGGATACCCACAACTGTGTGGATACATCACAAAGAATTCTTCGTGAGACTTTAGAAAAGTACAAAATATAAACCAGACTTAAACCAACTACCTAACCTTGGAGTTTAATGATTAGAAGAAAGGAAGTTTGAAGATCATTAGTAAACTCCAAGGGGGAGAGGAAGGCTGAATAAGAAGTATTAAGATATAATATTTGGAGTATGATGGACCTAGAAGAAGGTCTGAACTGAGAGGAAGTCCGATCCTATTTTCATAAGATTGGTGGAAGCATCCATATAATAGTACTCTCAGGAGATTGTCAGACCAGAAGCCGAGGTTTATATATCGAAGAAGTAAGGGTTAGACCTTAACTTGAGAGGATAATTGTAATTACTCGAAACCAAGAGAACCCAAGTAAGTCTAAGATAATGAAGTTGGATGAAGAAGTTATCGGAGGACATGCAAAGCTTAAGAAGGCTTAAGACCGAAGGAGTTTGACCATACTAAAACCTAAGCCTATTAGAAAGATTCCTTTCATGGAACCTAAAGAAACCAAAAGGAAGATAACTAGCATAAACTAGAAGCCATGATTGGATGGACTAAATGAGTTTAATCCATTCATAGGACTAAACAACCAGGACCATGCCTATTGTAAATACCTTACCAAGTACCATTACTTTCGTTATGGTAGTAAGGGAAAACAATACCCTACTTTAAATAAATCCTTTAGACTTAAGGTTTGAATATCGCAGCTGGTACACCATAGTGCCAAATTACATCGCAGCTGGATTATCGCAGCTGATAGAACCAAGTTTTAACTACCCAAATAGGAAGATGTCACCACAGCCATTAATAACGTCCACTAACACAATAAGATGTCTTAATCCAAGAATCTTTTGATAGTAAGCCTATAAGCTTAGAGTGTTGGAAGAAATCATAGAATAGAAGGCGATATCGGTGCCGGACATCGAAAGATTCCAGGAAGGATCTTGATAAGGGATATATTCCACTATATCTAGTGTGATCACCATGGAGTTGAAGGATGGTGATCTGTTCAAGACATTTCAACATTCCGGAACATGTGAGCGTTCGAACTTCGGGACGAAGTTCGGTTTAAGGGGAGAGGCTGTAATATCCCAGGTTTAGAGGCAATAAAATGAGAGAACACCAAAGTGTGCATTGCATTCATGCATAGAAAATCCGGGGAATTTTCGCGCTTCAAATAAAACTTACCACGATAGCCGAAGTTTCACTTGACTTGCTTGGAATTGAAGTAGATCATCAAGTCAAGCGCTATAAACTTCATTGTGATCTTTGCTAAAACCTTGTTTTGGGTAGAGATGATTTGATCTATGGGCTAGATCAAATGGAATTAGTTTTACAGACAAACAACACCTTAAGTAAGGATCAACTATAAGATCTTATAAAAGATCTCAACATGCCATTCCTTACAACAACACATGAATAATTATTCAATCCTAAATCAAAGAACACAATTAATTAAGAAACTATTCTTTACTTGTTTTATCCATGTCTTCTACTAAATAAATGTTCCTACCATGAGTCACATGGTATATCCTTTCAACTATAATACTTGAACCAACTCAAGAACATTCATATTCATTCTTCATTAACCTTGACCATTCCAATCTTATTTCCCAACTCATTCCATTAAACCTTAGAGAAAGGAGAGAATCATCAATATGCTTATATCATCCATTAAATAGAACCTAGCTAAATATTTAAACCTTGTCCAAGGGAGGTAATTGTTGATACTAACCAATGTTATAATAAGTATAAGTAAAGTATTAAACCCTACTTGACTTAGCTAATACTTGATGGTAAGCAAGAACCTATTCTTCTAGTAATTATAGAGAGGCAAGTGTTGTGATCATTACACCTTGGTAATGATCATAAACTCTAGAGAACCCTACCTATTCAGAAGAGCTCAACCTAAAGAGGTATACTCAAGTATATGGAATTATACTTAATCTTGGAGAGAGACCATAATTCACCAATGAATTGTTATGCAGCCAATACTTTGATTATTACAAATTGGGTGATGATCATAAACCTTAAGAATCTAAGTGAGTGTGTTGAGAGAAGTATAAAAGAAGAGAGATTAGTGAGGAATAAGTGGATCATGTCTAATGCATGATCTTACTTTATAAATTGAGTTGATAAGTTAAACCTATACATATGATCAATAGATCTCATTCTTCACATGAAATAATAAGTAACTCATTAGTAGTTAACCAAACCAATACTCATGCATTGTATAGAGTAGTAATGATATTGTATTTAAACCTTGCATATTCAAACACTTAAGACAAATCTAGTATTGCCCTGATACATTAGTTCTACCTAAGTGAGGAGGATAACCCTAGCCATTAAAATATGATCAAAGCTTATACCATATCCTAAACCTAGTTGTGTATCCCATTGGTGATCATAACAAAAACACTAGGCCATATTTGAATTCCAATCCAAGTATTACTTTGGATTATAATTAGAACCCTGCCATGCCTCATGCCTATTTCATACTTCAAATAGTGAAATATTTCCAAAGCCATAAACCTTGTCATATGGAATCAATTCCACATGAAATAATGTCCTAACTTGTGTATCATGTATCACAAGTATAAATTAAGCCATATATACCTAAGCTTAAATGTTATTGAAGTAAGTAAAGTGAACAATGATAAGCTTGGGAATTATATTAACAAGTTCAAGCCAGAATTTACTAAACAAGATTAGTGAATATAGTGTTTATTCAACCATTTTCTTAAACCCTTAGAGGTAATTCTCCACATAAAATCATGATTCATCTTATTCTCAACACCACTTAATTTAAACTCTAGCCATAAGGAGAATTATATGTGAACCATCCATATTGTTAAGAGCCCTAGAAAAATTTAGTAATATGCTTACCATACACCTATTATAAAATTTAAACCATTTAAATATATCTGGTTCCTAAATTAAAAGGCAATTGAGATAAACACATAAACCATAGCTATTTTAAATTTAAAATGCACTTCACAAGAACACCAAGTAATCACCCATCAAATAGTTGTTTAAACAATAGAACTATGCAGTAAGTATTTTTATGAAGTGATATTGATATTTAATATTTTAGAACCTGCAAAAATAAACAGAAATCAAATTGGAATTTAAATAACAAGTTTAAAACGAGAAAATAAAAAGAGAAAAAGAGAGGGAGAGGACTTACCGGCAGGCCAACGCAGCCCGAAGCCAACCCAGCACCACGGCCCACCACGGCCGCTCGGCGACAGCCCAAGGTCAGCCCGGCCCACATGGAAACGGTCCATATACCGTTTCACGATTAAACGAAGGCCATCGCCTTCGTCTTCCTCTGGCGGGCGACAGCGCGATGGAGCTCGCAGGCCACGTCCTCGTTGCGGATAGAGACGCCGCCGGACGCCATCCATCATGCCAGAGGCCAATACAAGGATCTCCACGTCCAGAGTCATCCTAATTGCGCCAAGATCCGTGCCCAAATACATCTCCGTCGAGGCCGCGAGTATCCTGGCCGCCGGCGACGAATTACCGTCAATGCCGAGTTCTTCTGGAGCTATAAAACCACGAGCAGACGCGCACAAACCCTAGCTACGCTCAGCGCCTCTCCATTGCATCCCTATCCCTTTCTAACTCTCACTGGAACCACAACCATGGCCGGCCAGTTCTCCGGCTAGCCGCCGATTAAGACCACCCCCGTCTCAGCCGCGTGGTCGAGGAGAAGCGCCGTGTCTCTGGGAGCATCCTCGTGGAAGGAATCGAGGAGAGGAGGTCTCAATCATCGCCAATCATCCGTTCCCTTTCATCGGCCTCCCGCAGAAAAGTGGAGCTTGTCGTCGTCCTCGTCTCCGGGAGACTCCGTCGAGCAGCTGGGAAGCCTCAAGGTGAGCAGGCGCATCGAAGGAGCTATTTCTTGCTTTCTAAAGATCATCCTAGCACTAGTTCATATGTTGGCCGGAGCTCGTTGCCACGGTAGAGCTCACCGGAGATAGCTCCGGTGATCCCCGAGTAGGGCGACCACACCGTCGTGTTCGGTGGATCGAGGCGAGTCGGAGACCCCCGGTAGATCATCCGGGGAGCCATAAATCGGCAGCGCCGCCGTGCGCTGACCGCCGGCGTCAAGCCGCCGGCGAGGTCAACATGGCCTGTAGGACCCCGTGTAGTCTTGACTGGTCCACGCCAACGTGGCAGTCGACGTGTACCTGGCCCCACTCGTCAGTCTCTGTGTGTGTATCTGAACCGGTAAGTTTAGTAATTATCAGTTAATTTAAATTCCAGTAAAATACTAGAACTTTGAAAAATTATATCAAATCCATTTCAACTCAGAAAATTATGAATAATATATCAAAATGCTCACAAAAATAAACTCTACTCAAATAAAATATAAAACAAAAATGTGTGTCAAAATAAAATTTCACTTATTTTTAACTTCATAAATTATGCCATTTCATTTATTCAAAATACAATTTGAATTCAATAATTAGTGAAGTTTCAAAATTAAATTTTAACTATTCAGTAACTAAATAAAATGTTAAGAGTAATTTTATTTATCATATTTGCATTAACTTAATTATTAGTGGTAATTCATAAACCCTAATTGCAAATTACTATTTTCTATCTTCTGTAAATAGCAATAACTCAAGAAAATATTATAAGCCAATATTATTTTGGTAAATCAAAACTTATTTACTTAAACATCTTTAGTTAACAAGTTAATTATTTTAAAACCCTAACAACAATTATTAAACCCTGATTCTTAATTAAACCAAAATAGGAATTACCCTAATTATTAAATCCGGTGAAAATTAATAAAATGTTAAACCATTACTAATTTTGATTCAAAATAATTAGTAACCACAACTCTATTACCAATTATCATTTTATGAGTTGTACCATAATTTAGAAACCCTAGTTTCAATTTGAATAAGAACCTTGATCTCATTATTCCATGTGTTCATCCATAGTAAATGCAAACCTAAAACCCTAAGGATTTCACCCATGTGATCATTACACTTTAGTAATAACACTAAAAACCTAGTGCTTATCACATGTGATTATGTGAATTTCAACTTTACTTGTAGAACCTTGATAAGTAACTAATGAATGCATAATCATAATCCACTAGCATAAACCAAGTCACATGAGATTGTCATTTCATGTTCCTATTCTTAAATTAAAACCTATATGATTCACTAGTATCACCTAGGTATAAACCCTAACTTGTTAATTGGATTAGTACCATTGATCACCATACCATTAGGATCAACCTCAACCATCATAATTTAGTAGTACCATAATGATAGACCCTAATACCAACCTTGTATAGCAAATCACATCACATGCTCCTATTCCACTCAACCCTACTTAGTAATTGATAAGCCACTTAGCTTAGAAGCAATTAGAGATTACTTAGTAAGTAGTTGTGAAGCCATAGTAAACCCTAACTCAAAGCAAAACCTTGACCATCAATTTTTGATATGGTACTATAATCAACCTTAGTAATAAACCTGCTAATACTTACTACATATAGACCAATTCTATTTAAGAATCCAACTAATTCCTATTAGTGAAACTAATTGAATCTAATAGTCAACCCTAGAAGCCATAGCACATATGTATAATAGTTCATATTCTTATTTAACCTGTTCTTCAAAAGTTATTCTTTTGAAGTACAAATACCAATCAAACCTTAGAAGCCCTATCCTTCCTTGAAATACTAAATATTTCTTCAACAACATGTTCTTCAAAAGTTATTCTTTTTGAAGTATAGCATAAAGTAATCATCAACCATGTCCTGTAGAACTTAAAATTGACAACTGTTCTTCACATATTATTCCACCACTATTCTTTATGTGTATGATTGTTATGATGTCTTATATCACTTGATTATGATGCTAATATAACCAAACCCTAATAAAAACCTTGTTTGAGAACCATTCTAAAAGTGCAACCAACCCTAAAGAAATCTTTACAACTCATACATCCTAAATCATCGAGGTTAGGTTACGCTCGGGACGATTGCATCTCATACTATGCATTATAGCATCTTTGCCAGTTCTTTAAACATTGTCCTTACCGGACGATGATGGTATTTCAGAATTTGGAATTATCACGTATCGAAGCTTTTGCCTGCATAATCTTGCAGTCAAGAAAGGCAAGTTCATCGCTTGCTCATGTCATTTGATTATTTTTATCAAACTATATGCAAAGTACTATACTTATCACTCATGCATTGAAAAGCAAAGTATTATTTTACAATTATGAATATGACTATGTGGTGGGCAATGGAACCATGGTATGTGTTGATATGGTGGAGGTTCCATTGCAATGGGTTATATCACCTAGGATTAATTACCAATGCCGTCCAGTGATTCTAGCGCCGTACATACCGCGTTGACCATAAGATCTATAATGGCTGCGGGGAAGTCAGCTGT
This sequence comes from Lolium rigidum, assembly GCF_022539505.1. NCBI lineage: Eukaryota > Viridiplantae > Streptophyta > Magnoliopsida > Poales > Poaceae > Lolium > Lolium rigidum. Next base: position 149,249,876 of record NC_061510.1, read on the forward strand.
ATCTTTTCCCTTCTGCACGCCAACGGATCGGAGAGACGGTGGGGTGTTGGAGGCACTGCCGCAATAGGTTGGGAAATCCTTTTAAATCCCCATCCATTGGTGATGTTAATCTCTTCCGATCTATGAAGGATTGTCCAAAGTACACCATGAGTAAAGCCGTATTATCGGGGGAAAGTCTACTGGAGGTGTGCGGGTGGACAAAAGGGTGGGTTTGCAGTCGCGGAGAAGGCGGTGTGGACTTGGATCTTACACCTGGCCTCACACCAAAGGAAGTGTGGACGGGAAAGAATTCGCCTGGTTGGCAACAAGGATAAGGTCTCTTATGGGAAAAGTAACGCACCTCTGCAGAGGATACTGAATTGTGACTGTCACTCCCTGTTCCGGGAAGGGAACTGCGAACGCGGCAGGAAAGGAACTCCACGAAGTTCTGGCAACCTGTGAAGACTGACGGGCATAGTTTTCAGCATAAAATAAACCTTTTGAAGAAATGTTTACAAAAACTTGCATTGGCCTATGACTTTCTGGTCTATGGCTGTAGCTAGTGCATGATACACTTATTTCCTAATATGAACTTGCTGAGTACGCTCGTACTCATTCTATCTCGTTTGAACCCCCTTCTTAGAGCAATGCACCGAAGGAGAAACTACCGTGGAACTCGAAGACAAAGGAGTCAACTGCAACAAGATGAAGAATCCAATCAACGAAGTCAATGGAGTCAACTCCTGCATCGGTTATAATGGAAACCTAGACTAGTAATAGAAGGGAATCTTTCCCTAATCCTAGCACCTAAGTAGCTAGATTTCTATAGCAAGCCAAGTAGCTCTTGAACTTGAGTTAGCAATAAGATAGATTACGAGTCGTTCTTCTGGAGCTTTATTTGAAGTTTTACCTCACTGTAAAGTAGGAGGTTGTGTGGATCTTATGTAAACTGTTCATGTGTACTTCTATAGACATACCTTGGACTCGCATATGTTTCTGTTGTACCACTCTGAGAGATGTAATATGGGTGGAACGGTGTTTCACTTGTGTTATGTCAACGACTTGTGTACTACACCATGCAGTGGTACGCTGGGTCATCACAGTCAGTGTTATGTATGTGTGTTTTACCATTAAGATTTATAATAACTTATCCATCATACATGGAGTAATGTCATAATTTGAACAACTCATTGTTTTCATTTGACCAGAGCAAAATAACAATTATTAAGTTCTTTATTATAAATTCTAAGGGGTAGATAGAATACCAACGACGAACATAATAACACTTTATTTTGTTCCGGACGTGCATTCCTATCATATTCCTTGTCGATCACTTAGGCCATTGTATTCTTGTATTGCGTTGTTTTGTATGACACTTCATACCAACCAATATGGTATTAATACCCAAGAATTTCATTGTGTGACTTAACTAGGAATACAACCATAACATGTATATCATTTATATACACCTGAGCTAGACTTTCTAGTCTTTTCTTTTCTTTTGCCAAAATATCTTTTGCAGTTTCTCTTTTAGCTTTCCTCATTATTCGGAAAAACATTTCAACATCAATAACTTCTAGGTTTGTTGGTCAAATACCAATAACCTTGAGGTTCTTACTTTGAAGTTGATCATCATATGACAAGTGTTTCAGATTTCACTATTAGTAAATTTGTAATATGATGAACAATTTCACTCATAATTTTATCCATCAATTCATGATAACTTTCTCGAGACCATGTCCGTACATGCTAGGCTCATAAAGTTTAAACCTTAGTATTCGCATATGCAAATCTGGCTTGCACCCGTTGGAAGCACACGTAGAATCTATAACACCCGATCATCACGTGATGCTTCGAAACGACGAGTCTTGGCAACGGTGCATACTAAGGACAATCACTTCATGGATATGCGAATATCGTTAGTGCCCCAATAGTTGGAGGATTGGGACGCCTTGCGTCTTCAACCTTCGTACATTCCCATAAAACTTATGAGTTTATGTAGTCTCACCAAATTTATATTCTATCATCTTGCAATAAGGTTTTAGATATCACATATATCTCGTACCTTGATTATTTCTGAAAACTAAATTTTCAGCTCCTTACTTTTCAAACAGATTTGAACTTCAAGTTTCACGGAGACAAGATAACTTTAGGTACTAATTGAAACCATAGCTCTCTGAATCAACAAAGTGAGTTTCACTAAATGTTTGCAATAGGACTTAATCATTTCTTGATTCATTAACAATACGGTACCAATCCGTAAAGTTTCTAGTCAGATTTTAACGAGTATTTCTATCTCAATTATAAGACTAGCGCATAGTAGTAAACGGATGCCAATACTACAAAATTAATTCAAAATACTACTCAGACTATGTTTATGATAATTAGTTCATGTTTTAATCTAATTACTAATGAACTCCCACTTAATACAACATCCCTCATGGTTGTTAAGTGGTACACGATCCACATCCACTACACCAAAACCGATCATCACGTGAGATGATGTAGCTTCAATGGTGAACATCAACATGTTGATCATATCATCCATATGACTCGTGTTCAACCTTTCGGTTTCCGTTGTCCCGAGGCCATGTCCGTACATGCTAGGCTCGTCAAGCAAACCCAAGTATTCCGCGTGTGCAACATGGCTTACACCCGTTGTATGTCGAGTTTATCACACCCGATCATCACGAGATGCTTCAAAACGTCGAACAATGCAACGGTGCATACGAGGGAAGAACACTTTATTATCTTGATATTAATGTGAGGGATCATCTTATAATGCTACCGTCGCGATCTAAGCAAAATAAGATGCATAAAAGAATTAACATCACATGCAGTTCATATGTGATATGATATGGCCCTTTTGTCTTTGCGCCTTCGATCTTCATCTCCAAAGCACGGACATGATCTCCATCATCAACGGGCATGATCTCCATCATCGTTGGCGTAGCGTCAAGGTTCATGGCGCCGTCTTCATGGTTGTTCACCTCATGTAGCAACTATTACAACTACTTTGAAATACTACTCAACATGAAAATTAAAGACAACCATAAGGCTCCTGCCGGTTGCCACAATACAATAATGATCATCTCATACATATTCATCATCATATTATGGCCATATCACATCACCAAACCCTGCAAAAACAAGTTAGACGCTCTCTAATTTGGTTTGCATATTTTACGTGGTTTAGGGTTTTCGATATAGATCTAATCTACCTACGAACATGAACCACAACGTTGATACTAATGTTGTCAATAGAAAAGTAAATTGAATCTTTACTATAGTAGGAGAGACGAGACACCCGCAAAGCCTCTTATGCAATACAAGTTGCATGTCGAACGAGGAACAAGTCTCATGAATGCGGTCATGTAAAGTTAGTCCGAGCCGCTTCATCCCACTATGCCATAAAGATGCAAAGTACTCAACTAAAGATAACAAGAGCATCAACGCCCACAAAAACATTGTGTTCTACTCGTGCAACCATCTATGCATAGACACGGCTCTGATACCACTGTAGGATAACGTTGCATAGAAAACAAAAATTTTCCTACCGCGAACACGAAATCCAAGCCAAGATGCAATCTAGAAGACGGTAGCAACGAGGGGATTATCGAGTCTCACCCTTGAAGAGATTCCAAAGCCTACAAGAGGAGGCTCTTGTTGCTGCGGTAGACGTTCACTTGCCGCTTGCAAAAGCGCGTAGAAGATCTTGATCACGATCGGTTCCGGCGCCACGAACGGGCAGCACCTCCGTACTCGGTCACACGTTCGGTTGTTGATGAAGACGACGTCCACCTCCCCGTTCCAGCGGGCAGCGGAAGTAGTAGCTCCTCTTGAATCCGGCAGCACGACGGCGTGGTGTCGGTGGCGGTGTAGAAGTCCGGCGGAGCTTCGCTAAGCTATGCGGGATGTGGAGGAGCGGGCGGCTAGGGTTTGGGGAGAGGGGGCGCCGGCCACTATGGGGTGCGGCCACCTTGGTGGTTCTTTGGTGGCCGGCCCCCTCCCCTTGGCCCCTCATTATATAGGTGGAACCCCAAGAGGTGGTGTCCAAGTCTTCGAATAAGACCCGAACCAAAAACCTTCCATAGGAGGGGAAACCTAGCCCAACTAGGACTCCCACCCAAAGGTGGGATTTCCACCTCCCATGTGGGGGTGGCCGGCCCCCTATGGTGGAGTCCACTTGGGACTCCACCCCATCTAGGGCTGGCCGGCCATGGAGGTGGAGTCCCTTGTGGACTCCACCTTCCTTGGTGGTTTCTTCCGGACTTTTCTAGAACCTTCTAGAACCTTCCATGACATTTTATTCACATAAAATGACATCCTATATATGAATCTTATTCTCCGGACCATTCCGGAACTCCTCGTGATGTCCGGGATCACATCCGGGACTCCGAACAAATATTCCAACTCCATTCCATATTCAAGTTCTACCATTTCAACATCCAACTTTAAGTGTGTCACCCTACGGTTCGCGAACTATGCGGACATGGTTGAGTACTCACTCCGACCAATAACCAATAGCGGGATCTGGAGATCCATAATGGCTCCCACATATTCAACGATGACTTTAGTGATCGAATGAACCATTCACATACGATACCAATTCCCTTTGTCACGCGATATTTTTACTTGTCCGAGGTTTGATCATCGGTATCACTCTATACCTCGTTCAACCTCGTCTCTCGACAAGTACTCTTTACTCGTACCGTGGTATGTGGTCTCTTATGAACTTATTCATATGCTTGCAAGACATTAGACGACATTCCACCGAGAGGGCCCGGAGTATATCTATCCGTCATCGGGATGGACAAATCCCACTGTTGATCCATATGCCTCAACTCATACTTTCCGGATACTTAATCCCACCTTTATAACCACCCATTTACGCGGTGGCGTTTGGTGTAATCAAAGTACCTTTCCGGTATAAGTGATTTACATGATCTCATGGTCATAAGGACTAGGTAACTATGTATCGAAAGCTTATAGCAAATAACTTAATGACGAGATCTTATGCTATGCTTAATTGGGTGTGTCCATTACATCATTCATACAATGATATAACCTTATTATTAATAACATCCAATGTTCATGATTATGAAACTAATCATCCATTAATCAACAAGCTAGTTAAGAGGCATACTAGGGACTCTTTGTTTGTCTACATATCACACATGTACTAATGTTTCGGTTAATACAATTATAGCATGACATATAAACATTTATCATAAACATAAAGATATAAATAATAACCACTTTATTATTGCCTCTAGGGCATATCTCCTTCATATTCCATATTCATCGGATCCCAACAAACACAACATGTAGCATTACAAATAGATGATCTTGAACATGATAGGCAGCTCACAAGATCTCACATGATAGCACAATGAGGAGAAGACAACCATCTAGATACTGCTATGGACCCATAGTCCAGGGGTGAACTACTCACACATCAATCCGGAGGCGATCATGGTGATGAAGAGTCCTCCGGGAGATGATTCCCCTCTCCGGCAGGGTGCCGGAGGCGATCTCCTGAATCCCCCGAGATGGGATTGGCGGCGGCGGTGTCTCTGGAAGGTTTTCCGTATCGTGGCTCTCGGTACTGGGGTTTTCGCGATGAAGGCTTTAAGTAGGCGGAAGGGCAGAGTTGGAGGCGGCGCGGGGGCCCCACACCATAGGCCAGCGCAGGCCCCATGCTGGCCGCGCCGCCCTATGGGTACGGGCCCTCGTGGCCCCACTTCGTATCCCCTCCGGTCTTCTGGAAGCTTCGTGGAAAAATAAGACCCTGGGCGTTGATTTCGTCCAATTTCGAGAATATTTCCTTTGTAGGATTTCTGAAACCAAAAACAGCAGAAAACAGCAACTGGCTCTTCGGCATCTCGTCAATAGGTTAGTGCCGGAAAATGCATAATAATGACATAAAGTGTGTATAAAATATGTGAGTATCATCATAAAAGTAGCATGGAACATAAGAAATTATAGATACGTTTGAGACGTATCACACCTGTCTCCGACAATCCTCCCAGTCGTCGTAGATTCCAGGAACCCTCCCCTTGTACACGACATATGTCGTCGGCATCTCCATGCACAAGACAAATAAAACGTCAGTACTAATGCAATTAACAAGTGCCAACTCAAATAAGAGACAAGTAGTATGAACTAAATAGCATGTGCCTCTTACTTTGTTGGTCGAAATAAATATTAACATTCAGGGATGGGGTCAGCGAAGCCAAGTAGGATACACAGGAGATTGATATTTGTGCCATCACACCAGGTTCACTGTCCCCACCCAGAGTGTACAAGTGACCAAACATTCTAATCATCGGCCAATGCAATTAAGAAGTGCCAACTCAAATAAAAGACAAGTACTACGAAGTAAATAGCATGCCTAATACTTTGTTGGTCGAAACAAATATTAACATCCAGGGATGGAGTCAGTGAGGCTAGGTAGGATGCACAATAGGTTGATAGTTGTGGCCATCACACCAAGGCTCAATGGCTCCACCCCCGAGTGTACGAGTGACAGTGACCGTACATTCTAATCATCGGCGAACTCCAAATTCGAGCCAAGTAAAGGTCGAGTAAATGAAAATGATTAAGGTACACACACCATAATATAGAAATATATAGCAAAGTAAATGTAATTATAGACGCAGGTTCACATGCATATCCATACAACTAAATAAAAGCGACAAGTCGATCGGGCCGGAATATATAGCAATTACAGTACGGAAGTTCATGGACATATCGTTCAAGCTTAAGCAATAGAGTTGCCGTCGTAGGATCAGGTTGTAGGCTTGGGGGGAATGGATGGCATCCCTTAAGCGTGTTGAATGGTCTGTCATCACGCGACATCTCCAAGCAGAGTTCTATCTCGTCATTAGGTGGTAGACCGTAGCCGTAGAAGAACGCGCTAGACCTACTGTTGACATCGTGCAGGATTGTCGTGCAAATCAACTTCAGGATGCGACCCCAGTTTTTTCTCAGCTCTCTATCGTTGACATCCGCCATGTTTGCAAACCTGTTTCTGAGAGTCTCTGGCAGCAACATATCATCTGCATACTTTATGTACTCCTGCATCTGAAGCATGGCGTACCACGCGTCCATCCCATTATCTTTTGACGATTGCCTGAGGCAGGCGAAGTTGTTTGTGTGGGTTAAGGCCAAGCCTCCTCGTACTTTCCTATGTACTTTGAGGGGGCCTGTCTTGGTGGCAAAGCCGGTGAGAACATCATTAAGCCGGCCTTGATGTGGGTGTAGTCTTTCTTCTTGTCCCTACCCGAGTCGAGATAGATTGCATGCGAGTGTTGCGGGTGCATGACGATGAGGGTGCAAAACTTGTCTCTGTGGAAAACACACGGATTAACCTTTGCAAATGCAAATGGAGATATATGATAGAATGGTAATGGGGACTAGCGAGTGATTACTTACTCGGGGAAGTAAGGGATGAGAATGCCGCTCTTTTTAATGTTCGCCACCAAGAAATCATCGGCCTTCTTGGTGGCAATCGCCCGATCCCCAGTGTTGCAGATGATGCCCTCCCGCATATAGAAGGGGTCCATTATCGCGATGCCCGGCGTCCCCTCCTTAATGATCTGGGAAGATAGGCTAAGAGCAGCTAGCCGAACCACAGAAAAGTGGAGCATTTGCATGCGAAAGACATTGAAGATGTCATTGAACCGGATGAAGCACAAGTCCGCGGGGTACTTTTCAACAAAGTTCATGCCAGTTGGCACCTTCGCCACGTACAAAGGGTAAGAAGGATCTTTTGAATTGAGAAGTTGCTTCTCCACATACAGGACAGAGTTATGCAAGCTCCTCATATCCGGGGTGAGTATCCTGAGGACATGCTCCGGCAGCATCGGTTCACCCAAGTGATGCTCAGGTCGCCAATTGTTTGGCAACTTGTCAAGGAGTGGGACCTTGTCCTTGGATTTGGCCGCTGCCTTGGCTTTGGCGTCCTTCTTCGCTGGCCTCTTCCGCTTCTTGGGTTGTACTGTACCACCATCCATCGCTGTATTGGTCGTAGCAGAGAGTGTGTTTGGGCTCAGCATCTTTTTGGCGGCGGCGGTGGCGGCCTCCTCAAGCATTTCCTCTCAGCTGTTTCTTGAGAATCGAACAGCTTCTTGGAGCACAGATATTTCGAGGTCGTCGCGTTCGGATCCACCGGGGCATCCTCATGGAGAACTTGTGAAGACGTAGGAATATCCCATTGGAAGTCGTCACGTTCGTAGGCCTCGACCTCTGGCGCCGCTAGCTGTTGTGGTGGGGCGCTGACCTCTGGCGCCGCTAGCTGTTGTGGTGTGGCGCTGACCTCTGGCGCCGTGATACGTCTCAAACGTATCTATAATTTCTTATGTTCCATGCTACTTCTATGATGATACTCACATGTTTTATACACATTATATGTCATTATTATGCATTTTCCGGCACTAACCTATTGACGAGATGCCGAAGAGCCAGTTGTTGTTTTCTGCTGTTTTTGGTTTCATAAATCCTAGTAAGGAAATATTCTCGGAATTGGACGAAATCAACGCCCAGGGTCTTATTTTGCCACGAAGCTTCCAGAAGACCGAGGGAGATACGAAGTGGGGCCACGAGGTGGCGACACACTAGGGCGGCGCGGCCCAGGCCCTGGTCGCGCGACCCTATTGTGTGGGCCCCTCGTGACGCCCCCGACTCTGCCCTTCCGCCTACTTAAAGCCTTCGTCGCAAAAACCCCAGTACCGAGAGCCACGATACGGAAAACCTTCCAGAGACGCCGCCGCCGCCAATCCCATCTCGGGGGATTCAGGAGATCGCCTCCGGCACCCTGCCGGAGAGGGGAATCATCTCCTGGAGGTCTCTTCATCACCATGATCGCCTCCGGATCGATGTGTGAGTAGTTCACCCCTGGACTATGGGTCCATAGCAGTAGCTAGATGGTTGTCTTCTCCTCATTGTGCTATCATGTTAGATCTTGTGAGCTGCCTATCATGATCAAGATCATCTATTTGTAATGCTACATGTTGTGTTTGTTGGGATCCGATGAATATTGAATACTATGTCAAGTTAATTATCAATCTATCATATATGTTGTTTATGTTCTTGCATGCTCTCCGTTGCTAATAGAGGCTCTGGCCAAGTTGATACTTGTGACTCCATGAGGGAGTATTTATGCTCGATAGTGGGTTCATGCCTCCATTGAATCTGGGACAATGACGATGAAAGTTCTAAGGTTGTGGATGTGCTGTTGCCACTAGGGATAAAACATCGATGCTTTGTCTAAGGATATTTGTGTTGATTACATTACGCACCATACTTAATGCAATTGTCTCGTTGTTTGCAACTTAATACTGGAAGGGGTTCGGATGATAACCTCGAAGGTGGACTTTTTAGGCATAGATGCATGTCTGGATAGCGGTCTATGTACTTTGTCGTAATGCCCTGATTAAATCTCATAGTACTCATCATGATATATGTATGTGCATTGTTATACCTTCTTTATTTATCAATTGCCCAACTGTAATTTGTTCACCCAACATGCTATTTATCTTATGGGAGAGACACCACTAGTGAACTGTGGACCTCGGTCCATTCTTTACATCTGAAATACAATCTACTGCAATTGTTCTTTACTGTTCTTCGCAAACAAACATCATCATCCACACTATACATCTAATCCTTTGTTTACAGCAAGCCGGTGAGATTGACAACCTCACCGTTACGTTGGGGCAAAGTACTTTGATTGTGTTGTGCAGGTTCCACGTTGGCGCCGGAATCCCTGGTGTTGCGCCGCACTACACTCCGTCACCAACAACCTTCACGTGTTCCTTGACTCCTACTGGTTCGATAACCTTGGTTTCATACTGAGGGAAAACTCGCTGTTGTACTCATCACACCTTCCTCTTGGGGTTCCCAACGGACGTGTGTTAACTACTACCACGCCAACAGCAAGGATTTTTCTGGCGCCGTTGCCGGGGAGATCAAGACACGCTGCAAGGGGAGTATTCCACATCCAATCTCTTTAATTTGTTTTTGTCTTGCTTTACTTTATTTACTGCTTTGTTTGCTCTTTATATCAAAAAGACAAAAAAAATTAGTTGCTAGTTTTACTTTATTTACTGTCTTGTTCTCCATATTAAAAACACAAACAAATTAGTTACTTGCATTTACTTTATTTAGTTTGCTTTATTTACTACTGCTAAAATGGGTACTGTTGAGAATACTAAGTTGTGTGACTTCACTGGCACAAATAATAATGATTTCTTATGCACACCTATCGCTCCACCTGCTACTATAGCAGAATTCTTTGAAATTAAACCTGCTTTACTAAATCTTGTTATGAGAGAGCAATTTTCTGGTGTTAGTTCTGATGATGCTGCTGCCCATCTTAATAATTTTGTTGAACTTTGTGAAATGCAAAAGTATAAGGATGTATATGGTGACATTATAAAATTAAAATTGTTTCCTTTCTCTTTAAGAGGAAGAGCTAAAGATTGGTTGCTATCTTTGCCTAGAAATAGTATTGATTCATGGACTAAATGTAAAGATGCTTTTATTGGTAGATATTATCCTCCCGCTAAAATTATATCTTTGAGAAGTAGCATACTGAATTTTAAGCAATTAGATAATGAACATGTTGCACAAGCATGGGAGAGAATGAAATCTTTGGTGAAGAATTGCCCTACCCATGGACTGACTACTTCGATGATCATCCAAACCATTTATGCAGGATTGAATTTTTCTTCGCGGAACCTTTATGTCCATCACTTTGGGGGCGGCGACAAAGCTCCATGATAATATGATGATAAATTACTCTGAATGGCAGACGGAAAGAGCTCCGCAAGGTAAGAAGGTAAATTCTGTTGAAGAAACCTCCTCCTTGAGTGATAAGATTGATGCTATTATGTCTATGCTCGTGAATGGTAGATCTAATGTTGATCCTAATAATGTTCCTTTAGCTTCATTGGTTGCCTAAGAAGAACATGTTGATGTGAACTTCAATAAAAGTAATAATTTCAACAACAATGCTTATAGGAATAATTCTGGTAACAACTATAGGCCATATCCTTCCGCTAATGATAATAGTTATGGTAATTCTTATGGTAGATTTGTTTCGCCTAATGAGGAAAAGATGTTAGAAATTGAAAGAGCTACTAAGAGCTTTATGCAATCACAATATGAGCAAAATCAATTGTTTACTAAAACTATGAATGAACAATCTGCCTTGTTGAAAAATATAGGAAATCAACTTGAAAATTTAAATATGGAGATTTCTGGTTTGCAAACTAAGCTTTCAAATGCTGAAAACCGAATCTCATACATGTCTGCGTCACAATCTTCTTTAATTAATAAAATGGCTGCTAAACCTGAGGATATTGATAATAAAATTGTTACTACAGCAAATGCCATCCAAGTTCAAATTAGGGCGCGCCTGGAGATCAGGCGACTGATCGATAGCTATTTCTCAGTCACCTAACATCGTACCAGACATGTGCAGCCCATTTACGTCATTTCTTGTTGTTGTCATTTGTGGGCCTCATTGACTTGTACTTGCTGGTCCTGAAGCCCATGTTTGACTTGTACTTGCTGGTCCTGAGGCACATGTATCTTTTGGGCCTTGATCTGTGCTGCACAAAAATAAAACCAGGCCCAGGATAAAAACGCAAAACTTGGAAAACAAGAAAAACTCCCAGATTGGATCCCAGATTCGTTCCCCAGCAGAAGATACCTTTCTTCTCCGTTTGTTCCCTTCTCCTCCCGACGAGCACAGACGAGCACCAAACAATGGAGAGGAAGGTGCATGAAAAGGGGAAACAAAAACAAGCTGAATTCGATCAAAACCTATGTGGAAAGGAGATTCAACAGCCAGATCTGATTGGAGGAGGAAGTAATCACCTTGGTTAGTTCCTCTCAAAACTGAATCATGTCCTTTGCTGTTTAGTTGATCATGCCTTTTCTTGTGAGAAATGAATCAGCTCCTATAAACTTCTTCCTTCAATTCCTTACACAGCAGATCTGATTTTGTAGGTATAAGTGATCCAGCTGGACAGTGCACAAACCAGGGTAAGAAAAAGAGAAGAAAAATCATATTTAATCAGAAAAAGTACACAGGTTGTAGTAAAAATGTTCATAATTTTCAGGTATAATGGACTTGTATGGTGAATACCTGCTTGGATCAGGATCTTACACATCACAGGTATGCAAAAAAAACTTTATGTTTGAAAGCAAACAAGACTTAGTTCATTTCTCACATCACAGCTCTTCCTTTCATGCAAACAATGTTCATTTGTCATACGAGAAAAACTTGATATAAGATCAGTATCTTTTACATAACATGTCTTTCTTTTAATGCAAACATGCTTACAAAAGCAAACATGAGATATATGTGAAGTTACTTTCAGAGCAGCAAATCAGATTTTATCATTTTTTAGAAAAGCTAATTCATGTTCACCCAATACTTATCATACAAACCTCTGATCACTTAACAAGCAACAGGAATCTAGGCGGAAGATATAGTAGAAATTACCTGAACAGAGAGCTTCATCTTAAAATGACATAAGAAATTGACATTTTTTGCTAGTAGGTGATTGAGTCACCCGTGTTGTGTGATTGCGTGTAGCTGGCCATATCCGCGGAGCTGCAGCCTGCCTTTGACAACTAGTGTATGAGAAAATTCATGTGTTACAATTATTACACGTGACAAAAATGTAACCTCCGATCACTTAACAGAAGCAACATGAATGTAGAGGGGAGATATAGGATAAATTATGTAGGCAGATAGCTTCTTTGAAAAATGACAACTATGTACAGTTTCTGATAGTAGGTGATTAAATTACAAAAAATTGGGTGATTGCGTACCCTTGGACCTTGCCACGGTATCGCAACCCGGGAGAATTAAAGTTTCCGGGAACATGCTGCTAACAACACAAGCTGAAAAGTATTACATGGTAGTACATGTTGGAAATGTGGGTCCCGCTCCGGCCCGTAAAATGGAATGGTTAGTATAAATTACACTACATGCGCCGCTCTACAAATTGTACTCGCGTGAACCGAACTTAGCCTCGAATCAGCTGCCCGCAAACCTGCCTGCTTGCAACCCTACACCACAAAATCACAAGGGATACTATCACAAGAGCAAAGGAGCACGCACGCATAGCTAACATGCCCTAAGCAAGTCTACCATTGGGCTCCCGCGATGGATTGGGAAGAAAAGAAAGAAATAAAAGACGTACGACCAGGTCAACGCACATGTTAGCTTGTAAAAAAACTGTGCTAGGCACAACATGGCATCAGCAAAAAAATCATGTAGATTTCTCAAAAAATTTGTATCATTTTAGTTCATGAAATGCTAATCTCAATGATAAAATGAGCAAGGTAGTACCAACACATTGTTTTAAAAACAGAAAAATTCAGTCAAAGTCACATGCATAAAAATTACAGCTTATGTACAAAATGTAAAGTTAATGTCGAACAATGCAGTACATGCCCTAGTACAGTCATATCAAGGTAGTTTTTGCTGTTGCTAATACTTCTTATAAAATACAATTGCTATAAAGATATAGTTGACATTATTTAGCTCTGTTGAGCAATGATTAGCACAGAAGCTTATTCTTATAAACTCAAAACTACCAAACACATCAAAAAAGTGCTGCCCCAATGAACTCCTACAATCCTAAAGAAATGATAATTTATGTATGATTTACATACTTACATGCTTTCAGATTTATGTAACCACTTTTTGTACATAAATTACTAATAGAATAGTTTGGAAACACTGCTTACCATGTTCTATCTTTCATGCAGGCTGATAATCTAGCTGGATCATCTAGAAATTATTCCAACAACTCAGTACAGGCACCCTACATGGTGAGTAAACCAAACTGATCAATGTATATCTTAGGGATTCAGAAAAATCTTTTTTACAATTAATAAAATAATACAAAAAAATGCAGGTAGATGGTGCCTTATCGTACACACAGATGTTGCTTGGCATTGATGAAACAGCAAATTCTGAATACTACAATGATTATCTACAAAGACCAGCCAGTTATGAGGTAAAACAAAAAAATAGATCATGCTAAATTCAAATTGATGTTACAAAACAATTATTTTAGTTACAAAAAAAATTTATGCAACATTAAAAATAGATGTTAACACTAGTAAAATCAAAAAAATGCAGAATAGGATGTTCATGATCACTGGGAGGTATACAGATGGAGCAGATAGTATGTTTGACTTCGAAGAGACAAATCATGAGCAACAAAATCTGCAGCAAGCAAATGATTTATCAGCAAGTACAAGCAATGCAAATGCAAGAAATTGTACCCATGACTGCATGTTCGAAGATGATAACTGCAACGATGATGCATATGACAAAGAACAAACATTTCCTAACCAGTTTGACAACAACTCATCAGGACACAATTGCAGCAACATTACTGAAGAAGGGAATCTTACAGATGAAGAGCTTGATGATGTAGCACCCAAATATGACTTGTTTGGTGATGATGCTTCTAATGCTGTCGATGAAGTCGATGATTTGGTACAAGAGTCAGACAACTTGGACAATGACGAGCATCTCTCCCAGGAAGATATTCAAAGTTTCCTAGATGCTGAGGAAGCTGCTGCCACTGCAAGAAGTAGTAGTCAAGAAGTTCGTGAGCAACATGCACCTCGTATGGGAATGTCTTTTGATTCAGATGATGCAGCTCACAAGTTCTTCAATGATTATGCATTGTTATGTGGTTTTGCAATTACAAAAGCTGGAAATTACCATGCAAAGAAAGAAGGAAGCACTGGACATACGCGTGTTACCTTTCGGTGCAATCGTTCGAGGAAGCCTGTGGATGAGGAGACCTTAGAAGCAAAGCGGAAACAGAAACAGTTAAAGAGGCAAGAGAAGACAGGGAAAGTTATAGCTGAAAGCAGTAGGAGGAGGCGCAGTAACATAATTCAGCAAACTGGTTGTAAAGTAAAAATGATAGCTACATTGAAAAATGAGAAGTGGGTTGTCATAACACTTGACCTTGTGCACAACCATGACCTCAGCCCGCCAGATGAATCAAAATTCCTTAGGTCACACAAGAACATGACAGAAGATGAGCAGCTATTCATCCGCACCTTCAATTCCGTGAAACTACCCCCAAGGAAAATAATGTCCATCCTTAGATACCTGCGAGGAGGTGATGTGCCATACACAAAGAAACATGTGAGCAATGTTCAGACAGCAATAAGAAATGAGTGCAAACAAAATGACATGACAAAAGTGCTAGAATATTTCAGGAAACGAAAGGAAGAGGATCCTAGATTCTACTATAACTTCCAATTAGGTGATGGTAAAAAAGTGCTAAGCATTTTTTGGTCAGATGGGAACTCAAGAAGAATGTATGAGATGTATGGAGACTGTCTGAGCTTCGACACAACATACAAGACAAATAGATATAACCTCCCGTTTGCTCCATTTGTTGGTGTTACAGGGCATGGTCAGAATTGTCTATTTGCTTGTGCAATAATGCAGAATGAAACTGCAGATTGTTTCAAATGGTTGTTCAATGAATTCCTTGATTGTATGGGTCAGAAGGCTCCAGTAACAATTATAACAGACCAATGTGTTTCAATGGGCATAGCCATCTCAGAGGTTTTCCCAAATGCTATACACAGAAATTGTTTCTTCCATATCAGGAAGAAAGCAGATGAAAAATGTGGAAGAACATTTGCCACTAATGAGAACCTATATGCAGATTTCTCTGATATTCTTTGCAACTCATTGACTGTGGAGGAGTTTGAATTTCTCTGGCAAGAAATGATTCATAAGTATGATGTTGGACATGTCAAGTACTTGAAGGCTATGTGGAAGTTCAGACATAAGTTTGTCCCTGTTTATTTCAAGAATGCATTCTTTCCTTTCATTCATTCTACGGCTAGAAGCGAAGGCACAAACTCTGTATTCAAAGATAATGTGGGCTCCAATTTTAGTATCATAAGTTTCTTAGGTGAGTATGACAGAATAACTAGAGACATTGAAGAAAAGGAGAAAGAGCAAGATTCAATTACAAGGATAACTAAGCCAAGTTATGTATTCAGGAGTGAGATTGAGTTGCAAGCTGGACGCATATATAACAGAAAAATATTCTACAAATTTCAGAAACAGCTCTCATTCACAAATAAGCTTCATGTAGATGAGGTTGTTAAAAATGAGAGATATGAAGTTTACAAGACAAGATTAGTTGCTCAGAAAGATTACAGACCTCGACGGTTTGTAGTACATGTCAATCTTGAACAGCAAGATTTGTCTTGTATCTGCTGCAAATTCCAAAAGGATGGTGTTGTATGCAGCCACATTCTCCGTGTTCTTGTCAACCTGAACATATCAGAGCTGCCAGATAAATATTTCATTGATAGATGGAAACCCCAAGACAGGAAAATATTACGAGACAAGAAGTACAATGTTCCGCAAGAGCTTACAGAGAAGAACCGCCACCTAAGGTTTGCGATGTTAACCAAAAGGCTTGTAGATATTGCATCAGAAGGCTCCAAAGACAATGCAAGGTATCTCCTTGTAATCAAGCTTGCTACTGAGTTAGAAGAACAGTTGGATGCAATAACTCAAGGTGAGGAACAAGCTGAAATGGAAAAGAGAACAAATGAGTTGCAGAAAAAAGGTAATGAAATTGACGATGGTTATGGTATTTCCCTTCAGAATCCTGATGTTGCTAAGGCAAGAGGACGTCCTACTATTACAAGCCGGCAAAAAAACTATAGCTGAACATTATCGCACAAAACAGAGAATAACATGCAGTCACTGTGGTTCTCATGATCACAACATTGCTGGTTGTGACAACAAGCATATTGACAAATCACATTTCGAGAAGAAGACTCCCAAGAAGAAACAATCAATTGTACACAAAAGAAAAGCAGTCCATATTTACAATAAAAAAATTCTTAACATATATATAACTTTTCAAAAACTTTTGCAGGTACTAAACCCAGTAAAAGAAAACAAACAACACAAGCATCTCCAGGCTCCAAGAAATCAAAAGTTCAAGAAAGTCCATTGCAGCTTTGATTTCATTTTCAATCATAAATGTAATTCATTTATGAAGTATTTCTGATGACAGTGATATATTTATGATGACAGTGAAATCCTTGTAATATTGTGATGACAGACAGTAAATTATGAATTATTTTTGATTGGTTTGTTACGAGAGTAAAACTATATAGTAACATATAGTGATGTACCTATCTTTAATTTTTGTTCTTTTCATGTTATCTTTATTGGAAAATAATTTTGCATACTTCTTACTGCCACAAGACAAGCAAGTTGAATTTTCTTGTTGTCGATACACTTCGAAAAAAGCAGAGTGAAAATAAAAAGAAGTATGAATACCACACGCCTTTGAACACTTACAAAATTAAATTCAACTTCATATGACAGCATTACTTCTTGAATTTCAGCACCAACTTCATATTGAAACTTCCTGGAATGAATGCTAAAACTGAAACTGGCATGCAATGGAGCCCAGACCCCCAGCAGCTCGAAGGCTGCCATTTTTGGCGCAGCTGAGCTTCTGCGCTGGGACTGGAAGGCTGGCTTGGGCTGGGAGCAAAGCACCCAGAGCAAAAAGAACACCATAAAAAGCACATGTCGGCCCCCGTCGTAGACAGCGTGGCGATAGATAGGGGATGGGGTGGCAATGCTCACATACCCAATCACATGTCGGCCCCCGTCGTAGAAAGCGTGGGAGATGAGCCCCATGAGGCAGATGGAGCCGCCCCTGTAGACCAGGTCTATGCCCCTCTCCAACTGCAAAACACAACGAAGCAGTCAGGCACACAGACTAGTGTAGTACACGCAGTGACAGAAAATTCCAGTCTGTTTGTTTGTTCAAGTGTGGTAGCAGCATTGAATTTTTATTCAAGTAAAAAAAGAATTGAACTGATTTAAGGGGACATTAGTTCACATAGGCATATATCAGATCATTAACAGGTTAAAACTGAAACTAAAAACAGATGCAAAAACAAATCACCATACATAAAAAAAATAGGTGAGAGATGACATGTGCTGTGACACAAAAAAATTTAGGTAAGCAAAAGCAAAAACTTGTGCCAAAATTGAGAAATAACAGTTGCGATGTAGTTGCAACTGAAAATTTGGGGAAGTGTGAAACTAGGAAAGAGGTAATGAGCTAGATACTGAATAATTACTGAAAACTGAAATAGAGGACAGACACTGCATACTTACAGCTAATGAATTCACTGTGATCCTTTAGTTTGTTTCATAGATGAATAAAACAAACTTCTCAATCTACAAATTTATCTTCCCCCTTGTGTCCCAAGTGAACTGTCCAACAAAAGAGAAATTCGTTTAATTTAATTTGAACTTCGCGAATGCACGAGGTGAACTTTCTGACACGACGAGCTGAGTTGCCATATGGCCTTAACAAATCTCACAAACAATTAAAAAGAACCACGCACGCAGCACATATTGAACTGCGCCAAATGCCCATCTCTGAACTTCCAGAAAGGGAGAACAAGAAGGTAGCTAGGTCAGGAGACTCACCAGGTCGACGGTAGTCCATTCGCAAGCCCAACAACAGTCCATTCACGAGACTCGGCTGTCCTCTTTGCAGCTGATAAAGATGCAGAACTGCAAAATAATAATGGCGCACATGTTTGTATCAGTGCAATGCCCTGTTTATACATAATATAAAGACTGAATAATCCATCAATCCGGGATCATCTAAACTAAGTAAACTTCATGAATAATCTATCCATCATGGATCATCTAAACTGTAGCATGACAACTGAACTCCACGCAATAGGATGAACTGAACTTCGCAAAATGTACTGTAGAACTAGTCCATGAGCAACAGATAAACTGAGTTGCGATGTAGTTGCAACTGAAAATTTGGGGAAGTGTGAAACTAGGAAAGAGGTAATGAGCTAGATACTGAATAATTACTGAAAACTGAAATAGAGGACAGACACTGCATACTTAACACTGAGGAACTAAAACTGAAAAAAAAGCTAAATGCTGAGAATAAAGTAACAGAGAGAATCAGAGTCAAGAACAACTCAAAAAAATTCTGAATGATATGATGAAAAAAACAGAGAGAGACCCTCCTCCTTTATCCGGGCTTGGGACCGGCTACCAAGAATATGGTAGGCGGAGTTACCCCCCCAGAACCCAAAAATCAAAATCTAATTCAGAATAAAAGTGTGCATAATAGATAGTGCGACATATAGAGTCAAACAAGCGACCAAATGTAGCAAATCGACATAAACAGACAGTGGACACACACACAAATGTAGACTAGAAAACAATAATGCGATATGATAAAAGATTATATCATATGATATCAACTGAAACTTCAATACCACCCTGGCCGCCCTGATTGAACAGAAGGAGAACAACGTTCCCAGATTCAAAATTGTGCTCCTTAACAAACTCCGACCAGCAGGAATCGAACTTCATCCTTCCATCAGTAGTAGTGTAGTATACACCCTTAGGGCGGTAGCTATAGTCATCAACAAAAAAACATGCCTCGCCGCTTTCAGAGATATTCAAGGACCTAACAACTTCCTTCGGTATACGCTGAATAATAAAAATTAAGTTATATATGGAAAAGGATAAAAACGATAACTAAGATTATATAAAGAAAAAAAGAAACGTACCAGTCCATTGCCCCTCAGATCAGTATTCGTCAAGGTGTGCACAAAAACAACACCAAGACCAAGACCACGCTCACGAAGAAGTTGATCCTTCTTCAATGTTTGAGCAGTAGTAAGTGTAACACCATGAGTGTGAACAACTGCAGTTGGAATTTCTGCATACAAAATTTTAAAAATAAAACCAGATTTTAAAAAAGATGAAATATGAAATCAGTTATATTACAAAATGGACAACACATGGTAAAACAGAAACAAAATTACCTTCCACACGATGCTTTTCAATGCCATCAGGTCCTTCTGCATAAATCCCAAACAGTTCAGGAGCATTATCAAAATCAAACATGATATAGTCACCAACTTTCAGGTCATAGTCATGAAGAAATTTCTGGTATCCACTCCCAAAAACACGTGTCTTCGAACTGCCTTTCTTAACATGAAACTTGTACTGCACTTCATCCGATGTAGCGACAAAAAAGATATTACCAACGAGGTCATTGAACTGCCTCCTCACAAAACAAGGCACAGTCTGAAAAACAGTAGAACATAAATTCAGAAAAAAATAAAAGGATACAGTCTACAAATTGTTAACAAAAAAAGATCAGTACTAAAAAAGTATATATACCATGAACTCGTCAAATCTGCTTCCAAGGTGACAACGAAATGAATTGAGAGTCTCCCGCCTCTCATTACAACGGTTTCCCATCGAACCACAAACAGCACAACTCATCTTGCAATTATTTAGCAATTATTCAGAAGACAAAAAGGATTTAGAACAAAACAGAGAAAAAAGGAGATGAAAGTAGTGACATGTAAAACACATTCTCCTACCTCTTTAAACAAACAAAAGAAACTTCAAAGAGAAAGGAGTTTTTCTGCACAAAAACAGAGAAGGAAGATGAAGGAGAATAGCTTCACCACCAGGTGCATTATATAGGACTGGGTGGGGGGTGGAGCAATGAATGCAATAAATGGTAGTAACTGCCTACATCCCATTTAATGACTGTGTGTAGTTGGTGGTTGGTATTCTGTAAGTTCAAAATTCAAACACACATGTTCTTTACTATCTGTCAATGTGTAGTTGGTGGTTACTATCCTATGCAAAATTATGGCCCACTATTATCCTATGTCTTTGTGCAGAGGTTGACAGTTCTACAGAGATAGGGCAGCAGGCAAAAAAAGGGCAGCAGGAAAAACCAACCAGGTGCATTATATACTACTACAGAGAGATCCTGCTCCTTTATGTAAATACAGAGCAGATACCAGGTTACTGAAGTCTTACAACCAAGAGGTTCCTACTAATGAACTAAATCTGAAAAAATTATGCTTAAAAACAGTGGTTCCTCCTCCTTTATCCGGGCTTGGAACCGGCTATGCCTGCACTCATATGACATAGGCGGAGCTCCCCACCCCTCGAACAAAGAAATAAAACCCCACCCAGAAAAAATCAAATGAAAACAGAAAATGCACAGAAATTTCAAAAAAGTAGAAACAAGCAATTAGAAACAAAGACATTTTTTGGGAAGAAATTCAAAAAGCACGAAAAAAATACACTTGAAAATAAAAACAACTGAAAAGCAACCAAAACATAAAAAGATTCAGCACTTGAGAATTTAGAAAAAAAAGATGAAATTACTAGCTTCTGTAATGTCACTTGCAGTCATTAATATTTGTACAACCAGAAAATGAAAAGTATTGCATGCAATTCAATGTTTTTACACAACCAAACAGTGAATATCTTCAGTAACGTTGCTGCTCATTTGAAGATCTCTGTATTTCCTTCATTCAATTGAGTGTCCTCCTATATTTGCATCATATTTCAATTTCATGAAGATAAAAAAAAAGAACCATCTGTACAACAAAAATAAAGACATGAATAGACAAGAAGTTACCACAAACTATCTCAAGAAGTTACCACAATCTTGCTGCTTAATCTGTACAATCAACTTGTAGTGATCCTGTTCTTGTTCTTGTATCCCTAATATATTTTAAAAAGGATAAAAAAAGGATTTCAGTTCACAGCAATGACTTGTTAAAAAGTATGCAGCACATTGAAAAAAATATTAGATAAAACATGATTAAAACGTATATTTTTAATTACCTCCAGGTCAAATGTACTTAGGAAATCCATTTGCTCTGTCTCAGAGTTGTATTCATTATAGACCGTGTCAAGTGCAATCTGTACACGGAAATCTGGTATATCTTGTGCTGAGAATGCACAAGATTTAGGATTCCTACTGCAATACCACTCCATGTACTTGACAATGAAAACACCGCAATCATTCCTACAGAAAAAATAATTAATGGTGAAAATAGAAACAGAACTAAAAGTAATTTCCAAACCATTAGGCAAAGCATAGAAAAAATATATACGGAGTTTTCTGTTTTGGTAAATTAGGATAAGCTTTCCCAAAATTTTGGAAATTCATATCTTTGAGATTGCACTCATTCCATATTTGCTTGAAGTTCATTATCTGCAGTAACAAAAACATAGAGAGAAACCACAAAAAAGTGAGAGTGCATATATTTATTTTCCATGATAATAATGTATCAAAACTTAATAAAAATTACTAACCATTCTCTCATCTACTTCCTTATGTAATTCACTTCTTGCACCAAATAAAGAATCCATGAACAAGAATTTACGAGCTTTCATATCAACAGCAAAAAGAAACCAGTGTCTGTGATACAAAGCTGGGAAGTTGAGCTGCATTGAACAAAATCAAAATAGAAAAAATGAGCATTCCAGAGATATAGTTCATTAAGATACAATTTATACTTGTTGATTGGACAAAAATAATGTTACCCGTTCAGATAGGTGTAATTTCCTTGCTGAATCAGCTGCTTGGAAACCCTTTATAACATTCTTGTGCCAAATTTCTTTCATGTAATCATTTGGCCATTTTTCAAGGAAGTATTCCTGTGTATTTGGTAAAATAAAAGTATTTCAATACCATTTCATTTTAATCATGGACAAGAAACAAACATATTAAACCTTTGGAATGCTATTTAACATTCAAAAAAAAAACTAATAATGATTTCATATAAGATAATATTCTTACTGCTGAAGTGTGGAAAAACAAATGCTTGTTGGAAATCCTAGGATGTTTGTCCTTGAACAATTTGCGACAAAAGACATTAATAACCCAAGCTTCAACCCATCCATTCTGTTTCATTGAAGTTCCTAGCTGTTCCAATGTGACTTTACAATTATTCATGTTGATAATCCAATTGCTGTTGTACATAAGAAGATTTAATATTAGCAAACATGTTAATTAATTAATAAAAATAAATTAAATGTTTCATTACATAGAAACAAAAATGAAGCAAAAGAAGAATAAAGAACAATATCAACAAATACTTACTGGAAAAAGAAGCATAGAAAATAGATAATAACAACTTTGTTATGCACTTACTCTCGATACATTGGATCATCACATAGAGTTGTTATCGTTTCATATATCTGCATCTCATGAACATTTGGCACAAACTTGCTTGTGCTTTTGACATCATATGGTGAGCACAGGTAGTTGCTGCGGTTAATAAGTCTCTTTGGTGGAATATTTTCCTTTCCTGTTGACACACTAGCACTACCTAGTGTCAAACCAGCATTGTACAAGTCATCACTCAACTTAGACATGTTGCTGCAAACATTGTTGAAGACTCTTTCGCCAAGAAATTGCAATTCTGGTGATGAAGCCATCCTTTCTCCTAGGAATTGAACTTCAGGTGACTCTGTGACCTCTTTCTTCATTCTTTCTCCTAAGAATTTAACTTCTGGTGACATCTATTATAAACAAAAAACAAAATTAGAAAGTACTTCATGACTGCACTAGTAGCAACTGTAAAATTCGATGAAGTCGGAACTCATTCAACCAAGTTCTAACCTATATGAAACTGTTCTTAAAAATATCAATTTGCTGACATAGATGAAAAATGCGTCCTAGTTGAAATTGACAACTAGTAACATATTTAGAAAATTGCAACGTAGTTGTTACTATCAGAGACCAAAAAATTTCAACCTGGTTGAAACTATCAGGAAAAAGCATAACCTGGTTGAAATTGACAACTAGTAACCTAGGTACCTCAATAACAGAACCAGAAAAATGCGGGGGGAAATTGCGACATAGTTGCAATTATCAGAAACCAAAAAATTTCAACCTGGTTGAAACTATCAGGAAGTGAAACCTATGTAGTTCACAAGCAGAAAGTTGCACCTCCCCTAGTTGAAAAACTTTACATAAGCTAGCTACTTTGGCTTTATAACCGATAATGCAACCTCGTTGCAACCAGGTTCAAAAATGACAAATTGTAATCATGAGGAAAAGGCGTGTGATGAATACTTACACTTTCTTTCTTGTTTTGATTAGCTGAGATAGGACTATCATCTAAGCTTTGGAACAATCTTCTTCCAGTGATACTAGTAACTCCATTATCTTGTTTTTCATAGCAAGTTTCGGAAGAACGGGGTGTCTACATCCAGAATAAATTGAAATTTAAAACAAAGTATTTATCATTGTAAAAAAAACAGTCTAATAAAATATTAAACTTCATGACAAACTCACATCTATGAGGACATTGTCTTGTTTCTTTTCAGTAGTGTCTACTAGTATTTCATTCTTCCAAGAAACAGTTTTCTGGCGTTGTCCACATTGTACTGAGCTAAATTCGAAATCACTTTCTGCTTTAGACTGCATTTTTTGAGAACATTGAAATTATCATGCATTTTTTGAGAACATTGAATGTCGAACACAAAACTACATCATGCATTTACAAAAAATAATAAAAATATGCTTAAGAATGATATAATAAAACCTTGTAAGTTGGAGTATCATCTTTCTTTTGCGAATAAACATAGCTGCATGTGGCCTGTGTTTATAAACGAGAACTTATTATGAACATTCTTAACACCGAAAAGAACATCAACAAAAAAACAGTATAAAAAAATAGGAACTCAAAGAAGAACTAAATAAATGATGCCAACCTCATGATGGTTCTTAAGAGGCAGCTGTGTTTGAGGATTTTCAAGTGGTTTTGCTTCAGTTTGTAAATTCAGATTGTCACAGTTTGGCTGCATACAAATAAAATAACAAAATCAAAGAAAAAAATCATGAATACAACTTCTGCACTAGAGTTTGTACCAATAAATTGAAAAATAAAAACATAAAAAAAATTAGAGTTGAATAACCTCAGACTGTTTATTGCAGTTATAACCTATGGGGCGCCATAATTCTCTTTCTTCAATTTCTTTTCCATTATCATCAACGAACTCGAACAACCTGAATGAGGGTATAGATGGATCCAACCAAAAATACTTCTTACTAGCCTCTTTGAGATATACTTCCCTGTCAACCTTATTCATCACTTCTACCTCATGGTCACCATTTCTTAACACAGCTGACAATACATAAAAACTATAATTGAGCACAACAAACTATTCATGTTATGAAGATACAGACAAGTCTTAAAAATTAAAAAAAGAAATTAACCTTTAGAACTGTTGTCTGCTTTAGGTGATACAACTACTTGTCTACAGACTGATAAATTGTTTCCACCATCTTCTGAAGGCATGTGATTAAGGCTGATAGATTCAGATGGTTCATGATTAAGGCTAATCACTGATGAACTCCTCCGTCCCTTCTCTACTGTTTTTGATTTCAAGTCAGTTGCAACCTGCAAATTTAAAAGAAAATGTTAATGACAGATAAAGCAATAAAGGGAAAAAAGAATATGCACAAATCTCAAGATATAATACAGAAAAAAAATTAGAAAAAAGTAAATCTCCAGAAACATACATTTGTAACAGTGTTGTGTGACATAGCAATATTGCCTGGAAAAATACGTTCATCTTGCTTACAAATTCGATTCCTTTTCCTATGATGTAATTCTGCCAAAAAATACTAAGTATTAGTAGATATCATGAAGAAAAGATATATAGGAATTTGATATGGTGATATGTTCAATACCATTATCATCCTCCGAGTGATATCTTCTTTTGCTTTCAATGGAATGACCTGCTAGTATTAAAGAAACCAATGATATTTAAAAATCTAAAACCAGATAATAAAAAGCAAAAAAAAAGGATAAAAAATAAAGGTTAAAGATAGAAAGTACCTTGACCAGCATCTGTTTTGTGCTTGCTTGATTGAGTTTGCACAATCTCTCTTGTCTGTGATAACGGTTTGTTTATAGTTTCTTTTATTATCATTGCAAGACAATCAACAATTAAAGATTGGGCTCTAGAAACATTCTCAATATCAGCATCCATCATATGGCTTTGAAAACATTGACAAATGTCAATCTTGAGCTGTGCATACGAATAAGAAAGGGGAAAAATTAAATCGACTAATAAAATTACCATATTCCAATATTTACATAATAGAATTATTTGATTAAGTTTTAAAAATGACATATTAAAAGACGAGCTAACCTTATCAGGGAATTGTGGACCTATAACATTGTTTATCATTTCACTCAGGCATACATTTTGGTCTCTGTCAGTGGAGTGGCGTGCATAGCATGTTTCAGAGTAGTCTCTTATCTAACAAAAATAGAGAACATATATATAAAAACAATAAGTTCAAGAAAAAATTACTTAAGCAAGAATGTAATTTGTCGACCTTGACTTACAGGGCAATTTCCATAGTATCCATCTCTTCCTTTATCCATTTCACTAAAATGTTTTATTAACTTCCCTTTCCACACAGAAA
This sequence comes from Lolium rigidum, assembly GCF_022539505.1. Lineage (NCBI taxonomy): Eukaryota > Viridiplantae > Streptophyta > Magnoliopsida > Poales > Poaceae > Lolium > Lolium rigidum. The sequence continues at coordinate 149,276,224 of NC_061510.1, forward strand.
TCCTTGGAATTGTTGATGGCAATGATATTGACCCAAAGTCAATGAAATCAAGATACCTCACCTATTGTTTTCATGAAAAACAAAATAAAAATTAATTAAGAATTATATGTGCAAACTTTGGGTCAATATAACAAATATAACAATTTTAATACATCATTTGGTTGTTGAGTAACTCACAGTTAGCTGGTATATACAACCACCAAGCGTCATAGATGATTTGTTGTGCTTTGCTCTTTCTTTCTGATACTTCTTGATGTACCACATCAACCACACATGTGCAAACTTACACCAATTCCTGTTCCTAATTTCATCAACATCTATGAGAGCACCGAGATACTTAGTGCTAGGCTTAGCTGATGAGTTTGAGCATAAGAATGTTGCAAGTACAACAGCCATGAAACAACGACAGAACTCATCATCCGGCAGATCTTTCTGTTTGATGATTTTGTCACCAAAAAACCTTACAGTGGGAACCTCAGATAAACCAAATAAACTAAGGAAAGCAAGTTTGCCTGCCTCTTCATCTGTCTCAACAGGAAGTTGGCCAGCAGGAATGCCTAGGACAAGCTCAAAAGACTTTGGATCAATTGGTATTGATTTCTCCCCAATAATAATTGCTTCAGAGTCAGGCTTTGTATTATCAGCAATAAACTGTGCAAACAGTCTTGGAACATTGCAATCATCAAGATCTAGCATGTGTTGAAACCCAATTTTCTTGACAAGACCTTTCCTATGGTCTGAATATGTGATGCTTTTGAGAACAGTAAAGAGATAAGGAACACTACATCTGCTGTACGCTGTAATTTCTTCTTCACTAATGTGTCCTTCATCAGCAATAGTCTTCTCTTTCTGTTTTATTAGAAGATCCAAAAATTAACAGGCAGAATACAATCAAAAAAAGGTATAGAAAAAAAGAATCATACAAAAAGATAAAAAAATGTTTGTTTCAAACAGACAGAAAACAAGCTCAAGTACAATGAAAAAGGTAAAAAAATAAGATCACGGATGCACCTTCTTCTTTTTCCTAAGGTAAGTTCTCCGCTTCACTATTTTTTCAACACTCTTCTCAACCTGAGAAGCAATAAAAAGAAAAAGACATGCTCAAAAAAGTGCAAAGCAACCAACAAAAATGAATGCACCTATGTAGTAACTTACCAGATCTTTGATATCATCAAACAACTCCTTCTGTGATAGTTCTGGGTCAGATATGTCGCCATGAATGAAATCTCCTTCATATTGTTGTCCATGATTGAATCCAACAAAAGTATCTGCTAAGACTTGTTTTCCAGTGTTATCTGTAATCAGCAGACAAAAGAAAAATGGAGTTGAATTATTTACAAATCAGCAACTAGATAGTTTATAGTAACTTCCATACAACAATATCATGCAATTCAACAAATTAACACTGGAACTATATGTCACTTTGTATCTGACCAGTTTGACTTACAATCTGATGCTATTCACAATCAAAGCCAATTAAAAAAGATTCACACAGTTAACAAAAACAACAAGTATTGGTTAAAAATTGTGCAACAAGCATGCAAAGCTAAAAAAACAAACAGAAGACTTAGACTAACTTGATCTTCAACTCTTGGGTTCAGAGTTGCACCTATGTAGCACCTCATAGGTACTAGTTGCAAAACTTCTTGCAACTCTTGGCTACCAGTTTCACCTAGGTTGAAATTAAACGAAAAAGCAGTTTCAACCAACCTGCAACCGATAGCTAGAAAAGATACATCCTACTTGCAAACTGATGGATTTCAGCTAGGTTGAAACTTGCAAGCACCTAGAAAAGTAACTGATTGATCACAGTTGCGCTTAGGTAGAAATTTCAGAAAAAGACACGAAAAATGCTCACAGTTGCAACCCAACACGCCTACAGTTGCAACCTAGTTGCAACTCATGTCTGCCCATACAATAACTACCGACTAAAAATCACCCAAGTTGCACATAAAACACCACTCAGTTCCGACCACATGCAAATCTCAATTGCAACAACCTTGCGACTGGGAAACTCTGAGTTGCGATTCAAATGAAAACTTATGTTAACTGATACCTACAAGAAATGCAGCCTGCTTGCTAACTGAAAATGTAGTATTTTCATCTAGGTTGAAACTTGCAAGTAAAAAACGCCTAGGATGTAAGTCATTGATCACAGTTGCGCCTAGGTTGAAAATTCGAAAAAATATCAACCTTGAATCGGCAAAGCAAGTTGTGATCCACATGCCAGTGTCAGTTGCAACAACCTAGCGACTCGGAACCTACCAGTTGCGACCCACATGCAACTGTGAAAAAAAAAATCAGTCGATACTTGCGATTCACATGAAACTGGGAAACCTTATCAGTTGCAACCCACACACGCATAGGTTGAAAAAATCGTGGCCTACAGTTGCAGCATGGTTGCAACTCATGTCTCATATACAACACCTAAAAAAGGCAGCCAAGTTGCATGTAATGCCAAAACTCAGTTGCGACCCACATGCAACTTGGAAAAAAATCTCAGTCATGAATCTACATGCAGTTGTGATCTACATGCAAGTCTCAGTTGCGACCACCATGCAACTAGGAAAGTCTCCAGTTCCGACCCACATGCAACTAGGGGATATAAAAGGGTCGTGACTTACGATTCACATAAAGACTTCACATGCTCAGCTACTTGCACAGATTAAAATCAACAAAAACCTACTACTACTTGCACATCTAGTAACTCACACAAACAACAGCAGAGGGGAAAAAATTCACAAAACAAAGCAAAACAAACGCGAGGCAAAATTCTGCTGGAATTATGTCCCTATTGGTGCCATTTCCCTACGTGTTACTAGAACTACCAAAATAACAGTTACAACCAGGTTGCAATTATAACTAGCTTGAAACTAATGATCAATTGCAACCTGGTTGCAATTATAACTAGCTTGAACTAGCTTGAAAGTTGCGATTTAGTTAGTTAACAAAGTTATTGAACTAATGATCCATTGCAACGTGGTTCGAACTAGCATGACTACTTGAGTTGCTTACAAGTTGGTGCATCAGTTCACTGATTTTCAAGCTACCTACTAGTAATAAAAGGCAATAGGCAACAATAGAAGGCCATTCTCACCTCCCACACACAAAAAACTAGTTGCAACCAGCTACAAAACATGTGTATGGCTCATCATCAACTACAACACAAACAAAAAACAGAAAAACATAGAGACCAAAAAATGAATGAAGGGGATGGACAATAGGTACCTGACGGGATGGAGGACGCTTGGCGAAGAGGAACACGGTGATGCTGCAACTCCTCTCCATCAGCAACGAGCCCATCAATCCTTCCTCCCATTGAGGTGCTTGAGGCCTTCTCCACCGAATTTGGGGCAGAGATGCGCACAAAAGGGATCCCCGCAGAAGCTACATACGAATCAGGTGGAGATCATTCCCGCAGCATGACCAACAACACAAACCAGATCTCAAATCAAAAAAGGTAGGGCATGGACACGCATTACCTGAAGGGACGAAGCTCTCATGGCGAAAAGGAACACGGTGATGCTGCGCCTCCTCTCCATCAGCGACAAGCCCGCCCATCCTTGCTTGCTTAGACGGGCTGGAAACGTTCCCCATGAACGGAACTCCCCGAGAAGTTGATGCAGATGCGCCGGAGAAGCGGTTGCCCTCGCCGACGAGCACGTCCATCCTTGCTCGATTTGACGGGCTAGAAACGTTCCCCATGAACGAAACTCGCCGCGAGCCGCCGGAGATGTGGTCGTCGCTCCGCCGAATCAACTGATTCGCCTCTGCTGAGGCAAAATCAGCTGGATCTCGCCGGTGCGCCATGTGTGGTCGTCGGCTATTCCATTCCCCTCCCAAAGCCTTATCTCTTTCTCTTCTGCCGTTACTGTTTGAAATTGACCAGCATTTCGGGACGTAGGGGCAAAGGGAAAAAACAAGGAGGGGTCTGTTTGCAAAAACACAACAGCAGACAAAAAACACCAGTAAAAACAAAAGCCCACAGAACAAAAGACAAAAGGCCGAAAAACAGGCCCGAGAAGAAGCCCAAAAACATTCACCACGGGCCACCTCACGCGACTGAGAGATATTAGAAATCAGTCGACTGATTTCTAGCGTTTCCGTTCAAATTAATGAGAATATTAGATTGATGGCTGAATTGCATGCTAGGTGGGAAAGAGAAGAAAACGAAAAACTTGCTAAAGAGAATAATGTAGTTAAAGTTTGGACTATTACCACCACTAGTAATGATAATGCTTCACATGTTGCTACACCCCCTACTATCAATGATAAAATAATTGGTGTTGGCAATGTTTCTACTCCTAGTGCAAAGCGTGCAAAATTGCCTGAAACTGCTAAAACTGCTGAAATTGTTTGTGATAAAACTGCTGAAATTTTTCAAAATGTTGGGGACAATGATCCCATTGTTGTAGATCATAATGGTTTAGATTTTGATGATTGTCACATCTCTGAAGTTATAAAGTTCTTACAAAAACTTGCTAAAAGTCCCAATGCTAGTGCTATAAATTTGGCTTTTACAAAACATATTACAAATGCTCTCATAAAAGCTAGAGAGGAGAAACTAAAACTTGAAACTTCTATTCCTAGGAAGTTAGAAGATGGTTGGGAGCCCATCATTAAGATGAGGGTCAATGATTTTGATTGTAATGCTTTATGTGATCTTGGTGCAAGTATTTCTGTTATGCCTAAGAAAATTTATGATATGCTTGACTTGCCACCATTGAAAAATTGTTATTTGGATGTTAATCTTGTTGATAATGCTATAAAGAAACCTTTGGGGAGGATTGATAATGTTCGCATTATGGTTAACAATAACCTTGTCCCCGTTGATTTTGTTGTCTTGGATATTGAATGCAATGCATCTTGTCCCATTATATTGGAAAGACCTTTTCTTCGAACTCGTTGGTGCTACCATTGATATGAAGGAAGGTAATATTAAATATCAATTTCCTCTCAAGAAAGGTATGGAACACTTCCCTAGAAAGAGAATGAAGTTACCTTATGATTCTATTATTAGAACAAATTATGATGTTGATGCTTCATCTCTTGATGTTACTTGATACACACTTTCTGCGCCTAGCTGAAAGGCGTTAAAGAAAAGCGCTTAAGGGAGACAACCCATTATTTTACTTCTGCACTTTGTTTTATATTTGAGTCTTTGAAGTTGTTACTACTGTAGCAACCTCTCCTTCTCTTTATTTTATTTCATTGTTGTGCCAAGTAAAGTCTTTGATAGTAAAATCAATACTAGATTTGGATTACTCCGCAGGAACAGATTTATTGCTGTCACGAAATTGAGCCGCCCCTGTTGTAGAAAATTTCGAAAAATCTGCCAATTTACGTGCGTGATCCTCAGATATGTACGCAACTTTCATTCAATTTGGGCATTTTCATCTGAGCAAGTCCAGTGCCTCTAAAAAAATTCGTCTTTACGGACTGTTCTGTTTTGATAGATTCTGCCTTTTATTTCGCATTGCCTGTTTTGCTATGTTTGATGGATTTCTTTGTTCCATTAACTTTCAGTAGCTTTGTGCAATGTCCAGAAGTGTTAAGAATGATTATGTCACCTCTGAATACATGAATTTTCAATTATGCACTAACCCTCTAATGAGATTGTTTTGAGTTTGGTGTGGAGGAAGTTTTCAAGGGTCAAGAGAGGAGGATGATACAATATAATCAAGAAGAGTGAAAAGTCTAAGCTTGGGGATGCCCCCGTGGTTCATCCCTGCATATTTTAAGAAGAATCAAGCATCTAAGCTTGGGGATGCCGAAGGCATCCCTTCTTCATCGACAATTTATCAGGTCACCTCTAGTGAAACTATATTTTTATTCCGTCACATCTTATGTGCTTTACTTGGAGCGTCTGTTTGTTTTTATTTTTGTTTTTGTTTGAATAAATTCAGATCCTAGCATTCTTTGTTTGGGAGAGAGACACGCTCCGCTGTTTCGTATGAACACATATGTTCTTAGCTTTATTCTTAATGTTCATGGCGAAGGTTGAACTGCTTCGTTTATTGTTATATGGTTGGAAACAGAAAATGTTGCATGTGGTAATTGCTATAATGTCTTGAATAATTTGATACTTGGCAATTTTTGTGCTCATATAGATCATGTTTAAGCTCTTGCATCATGTACTTTGCACCTATTAATGAAGAACTACATAGAGCTTGTTAAAATTTGGTTTGCATGATTGGTCTCTAGAGTCTAGATATTTTCTGGTTAAGGTGTTTGAACAACAAGGAGACAATGTAAAGTCTTAATGCTTACAATATGTTCATATGTGAGTCTTGCTGCACCGTTTTGTACTTGAGTTTGCTTCAAACAACCTTGCTAGCCTAGCCTTGTATTGAGAGGAATTCTTCTCGTGCATCCAAATCCTTGAGCCAAAAACTATGCCATTTGTGTCCACCATACCTACCTACTACATGGTATTCTCTGCCATTCCAAAGTACATTACTTGAGTGCTACCTTTAAATATTCCATTCTTTGTCTTTGCAATATATAGCTCATGGGAAAATAGCCTTAAAAACTATTGTGGTGAAGAATATGTACTTATGTATCTTATTTCTTAATAAGTTGCTTGTTGAGCGGTAAGCATGTTTCTGGGGACGCCATCAACTTTTACCTTTGTTGAATATCATGTGAGTTGCTATGCATGTTCGTCTTGTCTGAAGTAAGGGCGATTTTCATGATCAAATGGTTTGAGTATGCATATTGTTAGAGAAGAACATTGGGCCGCTAACTAAAGCCATGATCCATGGTGGAAGTTTCAGTTTGGACAATTAATCCTCAATCTCTTATGAGAATATTAACCGTTGTTGAATGCTTATGCATTAAAGAGGAGTCCATTATCGGTTGTCTATGTTGTCCCGGTATGGATGTCTAAGTTGAGAATAATCAAAAGCGAGAAATCCAATGCGAGCTTTCTCCTTAGACCTTTGTACAGGCGGCATAGAGGTACCCCTTTGTGACACTTGGTTGAAACATATGCTATGCAATGATAATCCATGTTAGTCCAAGCTAATTAGGACAAGGTGCGAGCACTATTGGTATACTATGCAAGAGGCTTGCAACTTATAGGATGTCTTATACATAACACATATGATTTATTACTACCGTTGACAAAATTGTTTCTATGTTTTCAAAATGGAAAGCTCTTGCACAAAAATAGTAATCCATGCTTCCCTCTGCGAAGGGCCATTCTTCTACTTTATTGTTGAGTCAGTTTACCTATTCTTTCTATCCTAGAAGCAAACACTTGTGTAAACTGTGTGCATTGATTCTTACATGTTTACCTATTGCACTTGTTATATTAGTTTGTGTTGACAATTATCCATGAGATAAATATGTTGAAGTTGAAAGCAACCGCTGAAACTTATATCTTCCTTTGTGTTGCTTCAATGCTTTTACTTTGAATCTATTGCTTTATGAGTAACTCTTATGCAAGTCTTATTGATGCTTGTCTTGAAAGTACTATTCATGAAAAGTCTTTGCTATATGATTAATTTGTTTACTCATTATCTTCACCATTGCTTCGAATCGCTGCATTCATCTCATATGCTTTACAATAGTATTGATCAAGATTATGATAGCATGTCACTTCAGAAATTATCCTTGTTATCGTTTACCTACTCGAGGGTGAGTAGGAACTAAGCTTGGGGGTGCTTGATACGTCTCAAACGTATCTATAATTTCTTATGTTCCATGCTACTTTTATGTTGATACTCACATGTTTTATACACATTATATGTCATTATTATGCATTTTCCGGCACTAACCTATTGACGAGATGCCGAAGAGCCAGTTGATGTTTTCTGCTGTTTTTGGTTTCAGAAATCCTAGTAAGGAAATGTTCTCGGAATTGGACGAAATCAACGCCCAGGGTCTTATTTTTCCACGAAGCTTCCAGAAGACCAAGGGAGATACGAAGTGGGGCCACGAGGTGGCGACACACTAGGGCGGCGCGACCCAGGCCCTGGCCGCGCGGCCCTGTTGTGTGGGCCCCTCGTGACGCCCCCGACTCTGCCCTTCCGCCTACTTAAAGCCTTCGTCGCGTAAACCCCAGTATCGAGAGCCACGATACGGAAAACCTTCCAGAGACGCCGCCGCCGCCAATCCCATCTCGGTGGATTCAGGAGATCGCCTCCGGCACCCTGCCGGAGAGGTTAATCATCTCCTGGAGGTCTCTTCATCACCATGATCACCTCCGGATCGATGTGTGAGTAGTTCACCCCTGGACTATGGGTCCATAGCAGTAGCTAGATGGTTGTCTTCTCCTCATTGTGCTATCATGTTAGATCTTGTGAGCTGCCTATCATGATCAAGATCATCTATTTGTAATGCTACATGTTGTGTTTGTTGGGATCCGATGAATATTGAATACTATGTCAAGTTGATTATCAATCTATCATATATGTTGTTTATGTTCTTGCATGCTCTCCGTTGCTAGTAGAGGCTCTGGCCAAGTTGATACTTGTGACTCCAAGAGGAGTATTTATGCTCGATAGTGGGTTCATGCCTCCATTGAATCTGGGACAGTGACAGAAAGTTCTAAGGTTGTCGATGTGTTGTTTCCACTAGGGATAAAACATCGATGCTTTGTCTAAGGATATTTGTGTTGATTACATTACGCACCATACTTAATGCAATTGTCTGTTATTTGCAACTTAATACTGGAAGGGGTTCGGATGATAACCTGAAGGTGGACTTTTTAGGCATAGATGCATGCTGGATAGCGGTCTATGTACTTTGTCGTAATGCCCTGATTAAATCTCATAGTACTCATCATGATATATGTATGTGCATTGTTATGCCTTCTTTATTTGTCAATTGCCCAACTGTAATTTGTTCACCCAACATGTTATTTATCTTATGAGAGAGACACCACTAGTGAACTGTGGACCCCGGTCCATTCTTTACATCTGAAATACAATCTACTGCAATTGTTCTTTACTGTTCTTCACAAACAAACATCATCATCCACACTATACATCTAATCCTTTGTTTACAGCAAGCCGGTGAGATTGACAACCTCACCGTTACGTTGGGGCAAAGTACTTTGATTGTGTTGTGCAGGTTCCACGTTGGCGCCAGAATCCCTGGTGTTGCGCCGCACTACACTCCGTCACCAACAACCTTCACGTGTTCCTTGACTCCTACTGGTTCGATAACCTTGGTTTCATACTGAGGGAAAACTCGCTGCTGTACGCATCACCTTCCTCTTGGGGTTCCCAACGGACGTGTGTTAACTACTACCACGCCAACAGCACGCCGCTAGCTGTTGTGGTGGGGCGCTGTCCACCGGCGCCGCTGGCCGTTGTGGTGGGGCACTGACCACCGGCGCCGCTGGCTATTGTGGAGGAATGCTGACCTCTGGCGCCGCAAGGTGCTTTCCTTTACTTGCCGCCGACCCCGGGGAGGTGTTGATCCTAATTAGGGTCTTCGGCCATAGCAGACCCAACCCTTTAGTGAGGTCAGCTTCAACGGGCTATCGGCACCATGCGGTTGATTAGGATGAAACAAATCCTCATAGCCCAGTAATGCCTGATCCACTTCAACCTGGTAAACATCATCTTCCATATCTCGTGTGTGCCACTTCTTATCCAGAGGCCAAAGGATGGACCCCCTCGCGACGTCTTTGAGTTCGTCGTTCACTTTCATCAGAAAAGTGCATGGCGTTGAGAGCGCCTGCGAGAACATGTGTACGGCGTTAGAGAGAGGGCAAGGATGACGAAACTAATATATTAACTTGATGTACACTAGCTTAATTAGTTAATTACCGTGAGGGCGTTGAGCTCGGCTAATGTCGACGGGCCGACACATGCGGCGGGCGTGCAAGTGACGGAGGGGCTGCTACCCGGCATGGACAGTGAATCCCGAACATTGCCGGCGGCCGGAGGAGTCTCCATTATAACATCGTCATTGCCGGCGGCCAACGGCGCCATCAAGTTGCTGGCACCGAAGCTAACTACTTGCATTTGCGGGGGGGGGGGGGGGCTTGTTTGCCACACTCATACCACGCGACGACAGCGTTGAAATCTGCTTGGACTGAAGCGGCGACTTTAGCTTTGATATCAGGTACAAGTGAAGCTTTTAGTTGTGGTACCAAACCAACTTGGACCTCGGCTATGATTGAGTCCCTCATTTCCTCCGCCTCCCGCTGCTTCCTCTCATTACGCGTATTTTTATTGGCCGCGGGCGACAAGCCGTAGTGACCATGCTTGTGGTCTGTACCGGCGCCAGCCACCTCTATGCGGTCTTCTCGCAGGTGAATGCTCACTAACGAGGTTTATCGCCCGTACGAGAGGCTTGTCCCAGGCTACCCTGCCCGTCGACGCCTGGGACGAGGAGCCTTCATCACATTGAGAAAGTCTTTGTCTTTCTTCTTCATGCGGAAGAAACGTGAACCATTTACAAATGTTGCTACTCTTATATGAATGATACTTGATCTAATTAAACCGGTAAATTGCTTACCAGTTTTTTCTCCAACGCTAGGACCTTCTCGTTGTTGGTGAACCAAATTATGTCGGTTACCACCTTGGGGTGCGTGACAAGTTCCCCGGTTAGTTTCTTTTTATGGTACCGGGACCTGATAAATCTTCTTTCAAGCGGGTCCTTGTACTTGAGCCAGGGGTTCTCAATGCCGACATTTATATAGGCCTCGTCCTCCTTCGCCCAATAGGGCTCCTTTCCCTCATACCCACGGCTCCCAAGGTTGTGGTTGCCGATGTTAAGCTCCCGCATTTCCTTCCCCACTCCTTGCGATTCTTGGTCGCTTGTATCTCTTCATTGGCCAAAAAAGCATAAAAGTCCGGTTGCGTAACATGCAGAAAGGAAGAGTGGACCTCTTCGAAACCTTTGCCTTCAGCAATCAATTTTCTCACCATGTACTTATAGTTGCTGAGGTGTTTGTTGAACTTCAGCAGGGCTTGTGAGTTCACAATGTTTTGGATTTCATGAGTGGAGGAGAAGTCGCCTAGGAACTTGTATCGTGAGTGCAACCTCGCAATGAGCTAGACTCGCAGATGCGCTTTGTTCTTCCCTCGGAGGTCCGTCTCGTTGAGATTGACGACCTCTCGGAGGATTGCTGCTAGTTGGTTGCCGTACCCCTTTGCAACATCCTTAGGCTCCACTGGCAAACCACAGGCGGGGTCCACCTCTGTGACTATGTCTCTGCTGGTGGCGACCGTGTTTGGGCGCCTTGACTTCCGCGGCCGCTTGGAGCCACTTGTCCCGGTGCCACTACTCCCGGCGGCGCCGCTTGGCTCATCGCCACTTGTCTCGCCGCCACCCCCGGTGGCACCGGTTGGCTCGTCGGCACTTGTTTCGCCGCCACCCCTGGCGGTGGCACTTGTCTCGTCGCCGCTTGGCTCGTCGTCGCCACTACCCCCAACGGCATCCTCCATCTCATGGTCCTCGTCGCCACTACCCCTAGCGGTCGCGGCATCCGCCTCCGACCTGAAGAAGAACTTATTGCAGTGCGCCTCTAACTCTTCTTGGGACGACATGGTGGCTTGCACTAATAGAAGATGAAAGAGTTAGAATTCACGGAAAAATTCGGCATGACCTTTGCTAAAAATTGATCATGCGGAGTGCTAGAATTGCCGGAACGTAAGTGAATCAACATTCCGGCACTCAATAGCAACTCAATCCCTGCAACTATAACCAGCACTTATAACCAGAGACAGATATAACCAGAGACAACATCATATATTTGCAACAACACATCATATATTTGCTAAAAAAATTCAACCTGGAACCACAACCATCAATCATACTAAATTCCTGATACATCTAGAAATTTTCTCCGACCTCCCATCTCAAATTACATAACTCAAATTATATAACCAGAGACAATAGTAGCAGCAACAATAGTAGCAGTAGCAACAATAGTAGCAGCAACAATAGTAGCGGCAACAATTCCACTCAATCTAATCCAGCTTACAAAAAAAGAAAGCACCATGGTGCTTCATCTGAAGCCGCAAGCATGGACCTTTGCAGCCAGCCAGCACACATACACAGAGCTAGCTAGACAGCCAGCCAACATACATACATATGAGTTTGAAACTGAGAACATCTTGCTATAAAAATAAATAGATGAGTTTTCACCATTGACATAACATGAACGTGGAGAGCAACATCTTGCTATAATGTCCTACGCAAGTTCTAAGTAGACATTAATTATTGTGTTTAACTACCAAGTGATCAATGTGTGTCGGCTAACTGAATAAGAAGACTAAATCGTGTGCAAGAGAAAGGAAATGTTCAGCTTTATATACCACCCTCAGGCATGCATAGCTGTATTGATGAAGTAGGCTGAGTGCGGACGTTTGGGTCCCGGGCTACACGTAGCCTATTTTGAACGGTTCAAAAACAACATTTTGAAGTTTAAAAAAAATTAGAGAAAAAAATCTACATCTAGGAAATAATGTACTCTACTAACCTGAAGAAATCTCAGCTCGAAATAGCCAACATTTTGGGATGCACAAAAAAGACAAATTTACATTTAATTCTGTCAGATTCTGTCATTTTTATTAATCCTAGAATATGAGATATATCAAGATGTTGCTCTCCACGTTCTAAGTAGACATTAATTATCCAAAAAGTTCTAAGTAGACATTAATTACCCAAGTGGCACCTGAATCATTATAACAAGATCATCGTGATGGATCAGTGCATTAAAAAATGCTAGACATTAATTATCCAGGAAGTTCGAAGTAGTAAAAACTTTTGTGAGCAATTGGTAGCATTTTTTTCTGATTTCACAACATCATCTACTACCCTGCCTAATGATAAATGGATCAATGATGTTGCTTTGTCCCTTGTTGCCTTCCATTTGACCACAATATTGCCTAAGATGAAATATATTCTTCTAACCAGAGAGAAACATGATGCAATATATTGCCTAAGATGGAATGACCTACTGCATTCATTTTCAACCAAAAAATTAGTTTAAAACAAGAGAGAAACATGATGCAATTTCATTTTCTTGACCAGAGAGCAACATGAGCTTATTTTTTCCATTTTCTTATTCAATTTTTCAATTGGCAGTATTTCATTTTCAACATGAGCAAGATGAGTAGTAGTTTATTTTCACCATGAGCAACATGAGCAACCTGGCAGTAGTTCATTTTCAATTTAATTTTTCAACATGAGCAAACATGAGAAACCAGAGAGCATCTAGCAGGAACCCTAACCCTAACTAGAAGTAGGTAAATCCTAACCCTACCTAGGAGGGGAGAGGGAAGGGGGAAGGGGGAGAGGGAAGGGGGGAGGGGAGAGGGAAGGGAAGAGGGAATGGGAGAGGGAAGCTCATCGTGGCTGGCGACTTCTTCTCCAACGGCGGCACCGACGTCCCATGGTACGCGCGTGGGTCCACCTTCTTCTCCAACGGCGCGCGGCTCCTCCTTCTCCAACGGGTCTTCCGCGGCGGCGTATGGGGCAGGTGGTGGGGGCTGGTGGAGGGGATGGTGGAGGACGGCGGCGGGGTAGAACGGCGGCGCTCGAGAGGGCGGAGTTGGGGTGGCGGCAGAAGCTCCGGCCGGCGGCGCTCGATCTAGGAAGAGGGGGATCGATTGGGATGTGGCTGGGGAGAAGGAAGGGAGAAAACTGTTAAGTCATCGTTACAGTTGTGCCAAGGTTATTGCCGGCGCACCAGGTCCCTGGTTCGCTGGGGACAAGTAAACCCCCGGCGAACCAAGGACGTGGTGCGCCGGCAATAACCCTGGCACAGCTGTAACCTGGGACATGTTTAGCAGTATACATGCATTACAAAATCCTATACTGTTTTTATTTATTTCTTTCTTTTCTCTTTATTTTATGTTTCTTTTCTTTTACCCCAAATGTTGTAATATTTTATTTTCCTTATCTTTTTCAAGATAATAAAAAAGCAATATGCATGAGTTATGTAAAAACATGAAGATATGAGTTATATATACATACACAAAATATTGACCGACACAATATTAATTAGTTATACATAAAATACTGACCAACACAATATGAGTTATGTATTACACAAAATATGAGTTATACATTGCAAATAAAGTTTTACATCATCGAGAAGAGTGTTTCACTTTCTTCTTGTTTTTTTTGCTCGTCGTTGAATAATTTAGCCCCGTGTCGTGACTTCTTCTTTGAAGGGTCGACCTGACCTCGGTAGTGTGGTCCTGCTTCTTCTTGTGGTGTATGTTGTGTCTTCATCCTCGGATTCTTCCATCATTGGGTCTCCGATCTGCCCTTCGAAGTCTTCCTTGTTGGCGACTCCATCCATTCCGACAATGGTCCTCTTGCCTCTCCTCACGATAACACGGCTAGGCCTGGATGGGTCGGTTATGAAGAAGCATTGGTGCACGTGTTTAGCCAATACCCATGGCTCATTTTGCGCGGTTGCGTTCGTGGACTTTGATTTGTTGGCTTCGGGTAGAAACATTGTGGTGAAATACCGGTCTTTTTTTGTGATGCTCTTAGCCCATCTGATACGGAACATCGGCACTTTCTACCCAACGTAGCTAAGCTCCCAGATTTCCTCGATCCTTCCGTCGTATCTAGTTTTTACGTCACTCGTATATGAATCCATCGTTACCCCTGAGTTCTGGTAAACGTTGTTCTTGTCTTTTCTTTCGTGTAGAATGTGTATCCGTTGATATCGTACGCTTGGTAAGTCATGATGTTGGGTGCGGGGCCATGTGACAAGGCCAATACTAGTTTATCATCGTCACAATCCATTGGTGGGGGATTAGCATCAATATGGTCTTTGAACCAGCGCGCGAAAGAGGAGTTGTGCTCTCTGAATATTTCTGCTTTCGTCATCGGCTTGCCACTGTTCTCTATCATGGTTTTGTGTTGTTTCAACCAAGGATCGATCAAGTCAATGTGTTGTAGCGCTACTAAGTTGGCCCTATCAAAGTCGGAAGTCCGACCAGACATGTGCACGTGCAGTTCCATCCTTCCATTTTTGTGGCCTACTCCCTCGAACCTGTGGAGGTGCTTGTTTTGAGGCAAACCAACAGGGTCCTCGATGTCTAGATAATTCGTGCAGAAAGAGATGCACTCTTCGGTGAGCCAGCCCTGGACGATGCTTCCATCCGGATGCGACCTGTTATGAACATATTCTTTAATGACCCCATTCATTCTTTCAAACGGCATCATGTTGTGTAGGAATGCCGGCCCTAGATTGGTGATATCATCCATGATATGGACCAACATATGGACCATCACGTCAAAGAATGCAGGCGGGAAGTACATCTCAAGCTCACATAGGATCACCACGATCTCTTCCTGGAGCCTTGTTAGTTTCTTCACGCTTATCGACTTCCGAGTTATGACATCGAAGAAGTTACAAAGCCCAGTCAGCGTTGCACGGACATGGTCATCCATTATACCTCGGATTGCAACCGGAAGAATCTGCGTCATCATCACGTGACAGTCATGAGACTTCATGCGCTGAAGTTTCGTTTCTTGGGTTCCATGTATCTGCTTATTAGCCCGGAGTAACCAAAGGGCACTCTAACTCCTAGAAGGCAATTGAAAAATTGATTGACCTCTGTCGGACTAAAAGTGAAGCAGGAGGGGGGGCAGTAATAGTCTGGCTGCTTAATCCTTTTGCGCTTTTGACCGCCGTCCGTCTCCTCCTCTGACTGTCCGTCTTGGGTCGGCGGGATCTGAATCTCTTCCCTGATGCCCAAAACTTTCAGGTCGTGTCTTGCTTTCGGCCCATCTTTGGTCTGGTCCGACATGTTGAGAAGAGTGCCAAGCAAGCTCTCGTACACGTTTTTTGTGATATGCATGACATCAAGGCAGTGAGGTGTATCGAGAATTTTCCAGTACGGCAAGTCCCAAAACACGGACCTCCTTTTCCATACACCAATGAGCGGCGTCGTTGTCTTTTTCTTCTTCTCTCCGGGCTTTTGACGAATCTTTCCCCGGCGCAGGGCACTCCTTCCAACCTTTCAGTAATGTATTGATCTCTTCGCCGCTCCTCTTGCGTGGAGGTCCTCAGGGTTCATCTGTACCATCGAACAGATCTCCACGCTTTCTCCACGGGTCAGTCTTGTGTAGCCACTGATACGTCTCCGACGTATCGATAATTTCTTATGTTCCATGCCACATTATTGATGATATCTACATGTTTTATACACATTATATGTCGTATTTATGCATTTTCTGGCACTAACCTATTAACGAGATGCCGAAGAGCCAGTTGCTGTTTCTGCTGTTTTTGGTGTCAGAAATCCTACAAAGGAAATCAACGCCCAGGGTCCTATTTTTGCACGAAGCTTCCAGAAGACCGAGGGGGAAAGGAAGTGGGGCCACGAGGCGCCGACACAACAGGGCGGCGCGGCCTGGCCCTTGGCCGCGCGGCCCTGGTGTGTGGGGCCCTTGTGTGGCCCCCCGCGTTGCCCTTCCGCCTACTTAAAGCCTTCGTCGCGAAACCCCCAGTACCGAGAGCCATGATACGGAAAACCTTACTGAGACGCCGCCGCCGCCAATCCCATCTCGGGGGATTCTCGGAGATCACCTCCGGCACCCTGCCGGAGAGGGGATTCATCTCCCGGAGGACTCTTCACCGCCATGGTCGCCTCCGGAGTGATGAGTGAGTAGTTCACCCCTGGACTATGGGTCCATAGCAGTAGCTAGATGGTTGTCTTCTCCTCATGTGCTTCATTGTCGGATCTTGTGAGCTGCCTAACATGATAAGATCATCTATCTGTAATTCTATATGTTGTGTTTGTCGGGATTCGATGGATAGAGAATACTATGTTATGTTGATTATCAATCTATTACCTATGTGTTGTTTATGATCTTGCATGCTCTCCATTAGTAGTAGAGGCTCTGGCCAAGTTTTTGCTCTTAACTCCAAGAGGGAGTATTTATGCTCGATAGTGGGTTCATGTCTCCGTGAATCTGGGGGAGTGACAGAAACCTCTAAGGTTATGGATGTACTGTTGCCACTAGGGATAAAACATTGATGCTATGTCCGAGGATGTAGTTATTGATTACATTACGCACCATACTTAATGCAATTGTCTGTTGTTTTGCAACTTAATACTGGAAGGGGTTCGGATGATAACCTGAAGGTGGACTTTTTAGGCATAGATGCATGCTGGATAGCGGTCTATGTACTTTGTCGTAATGCCCAATTAAATCTCAAAATATTCATCATATCATGTATGTGCATTGTCATGCTCTCTTTATTTGTCAATTGCCCGACTGTAATTTGTTCACCCAACATGCTATCTTATGAGAGAGACACCTCTAGTGAACTGTGGACCCCGGTCCATTCTTTTACATCGAATACAATCTACTGCAATACTTGTTCTACTGTTTTCTGCAAACAATCATCATCCACACTATACATCTAATCCTTTGTTACAGCAAGCCGGTGAGATTGACAACCTCACTCGTTTCGTTGGGGCAAAGTACTTTGGTTGTGTTGTGCAGGTTCCACGTTGGCGCCGGAATCTCCGGTGTTGCGCCGCACTACATCCCGCCGCCATCAACCTTCAACGTGCTTCTTGGCTCCTCCCGGTTCGATAAACCTTGGTTTCTTTCTGAGGGAAAACTTGCTGCTGTGCGCATCATACCTTCCTCTTGGGGTTCCCAACGAACGTGTGAGTTACACGCCATCAAGCTCTTTTTCTGGCGCTGTTGCCGGGGAGATCAAGACACGCTGCAAGGGGAGTCTCCACAATCCAATCTCTTTACTTTGTTTTTGTCTTGCTTTATTTTATTTAGTTACTTGTTTGCTGCATTATATCAAAACACAAAAAAATTAGTTGCTAGCTTTACTTTATTTACTGTCTTGCACTCTATATCAAAAACACAAAAAAATTTAGTTACTTGCATTTACTTTACTTGCTTCATCATGTTTCCTCCTAAGTTTATTCTTAAAGACATACTGGTAGGACGTGGGTCTATAATTGGGAGAAATAATATGAAGAATTTTTCAATCATGTTAGTACCGTTGAAGATTTTGAAGATAGACACTTGGTAGAACTTGCTCCTACTTATGAAATTGTTGCTGCTGCTTTAGTTCGCATGTTGGAAACTAAATTTGTTAATCTCAATCCTATAATCCAACACATGTTTCTTACACTCGGTGATATGGAAGAAGGGGAAAAGAAAGATTTTGTTTTAGAAACCCTTCTTAGAGAATTTGGTGGTATAGCAAGAGAGGCTAGAAAGGTCTTTATTAAATATAAGATGATTGGTTCTTATACCAATTTTGTTAGTATCCTTGAAAAGATGGACATGGAGAGAGTAAGGTACACTAATAATATTAATGATGGTGGGGAGATCAAAGCACCAATACCATGTAAGCTCCTAGCGATGAATGAAGCGCTAGAAAATAACTATGCTTGGCTTGTTCCTGAAAATTTGTTTGATGAGAGTAGCAAGCCCAAGACTAATGAAAAGCGAGCCGCTGAAACTTATGTATCCAATATACTATGCATGGTTGAGAAAACTCCAAACCCCGCTGAAGATGCATCACCTCTCGATAACACTTGATATACACTTTCTGTGCCTAGCTGAAAGGCGTTAAAGAAAAGCGCTTATGGGAGACAACCCATGTTTTTACTACAGTATTTTTGTTTTATATTTGAGTCTTGGAAGTTGTTTACTACTGTAGCAACCTCTCCTTATCTTAGTTTTGTGCATTGTTGTGCCAAGTAAAGTCGTTGATAGTAAGGTTCATACTAGATTTGGATTACTGCACAGTAACAGATTTCTTTGCTGTCACGAATTTCGACCTGCCTCTCTGTAGGTAGCTCAGAAAAATATGCCAATTTACGTGCGTGATCCTCAGATATGTACGCAACTTTCATTCAATTTGGGCATTTTCATTTGAGCAAGTATGGTGCCTCAATAAAATCCATCTTTACGGACTGTTCTGTTTTGACAGATTCTGCCTTTTATTTCGCATTGCCTCTTTTGCTATGTTGGATGAATTTCTTTGATCCATTAATGTCCAAGTAGCTTTATGCAATGTCCAGAAGTGTTAAAAATGATTATGTCACCTCTGAACATGTTAATTTTTATTGTGCACTAACCCTCTAATGAGTTGTTTCGAGTTTGGTGTGGAGGAAGTTTTCAAGGATCAAGAGAGGGAAATGATACAATATGATCAAGGAGAGTGAAAGCTCTAAGCTTGGGGATGCCCCGGTGGTTCAGCCCTGCATATTCTAAGAAGTCTCAAGCGTCTAAGCTTGGGGATGCCCAAGGCATCCCCTTCTTCATCGACAACATTACCAGGTTCCTCCCCTGAAACTATATTTTTATTCCATCACATTTTATGTACTTTGCTTGGAGCGTCGGTTTGTTTTTGTTTTTGTTTTGTTTGAATAAAATGGATCCTAGCATTCATTGTGTGGGAGAGAGACACGCTCCGCTGTTGCATATGGACAAATATGTCCTTAGGCTTTACTCATAGTATTCATGGCGAAGGTTGAATCTTCTTCGTTAAATTGTTATATGGTTGGAATCGGGAAATGCTACATGTAGTAATTCTAAAATGTCTTGAATAATTTGATACTTGGCAATTGTTGTGCTCATGTTTAAGCTCTTGCATCATATACTTTGCACCCACTAATGAAGAAACACCTATAGCTTGCTAAATTTGGTTTGCATATTTGGTCTCTCTAAAGTCTAGATAATTTCTAGTATTGAGTTTTGAACAACAAGGAAGACGGTGTAGAGTCTTATAATGTTTACAATATGTCTTTTATGTGAGTTTTGCTGCACCGGTTCATCCTTGTGTTTGTTTCAAATAACCTTGCTAGCCTAAACCTTGTATCGAGAGGGAATACTTCTCATGCATCCAAAATCCTTGAGCCAACCACTATGCCATTTGTGTCCACCATACCTACCTACTACATGGTATTTCTCCGCCATTCCAAAGTAAATTGCTTGAGTGCTACCTTTAAAATTTCCA
Organism: Lolium rigidum; assembly: GCF_022539505.1. Taxonomy (NCBI): domain Eukaryota; kingdom Viridiplantae; phylum Streptophyta; class Magnoliopsida; order Poales; family Poaceae; genus Lolium; species Lolium rigidum. The sequence goes on from NC_061510.1 coordinate 149,296,160, forward strand.
TTCTTCACCTTTACAATATATAGCTCATCGGACAAATAGCTTAAAAACTATTGTGGTATTGAATATGTACTTATGCACTTTATCTCTTATTAAAAGTTGCTTATTGTGCGATAACCATGCTTCTGGGGACGCCATCAACTACTCTTTGTTGAATATCATGTGAGTTGCTATGCATGTCCGTCTTGTCTGAAGTAAGAGAGATCTACCACTTTAATGGTTAGAGCATGCATATTGTTAGAGAAGAACATTGGGCCGCTAACTAAAGCCATGAATCATGGTGGAAGTTTCAGTTTTGGACATATATCCTCAATCTCATATGAGAACACTAATTGTTGCTACATGCTTATGCATTAAAGAGGAGTCCATTATCTCGTTGTCCATGTTGTCCCGGTATGGATGTCTAAGTTGAGAATAATCAAAAGCGAGAAATCCAAAATGCGAGCTTTCTCCTTAGACCTTTGTACATGCGGCATGGAGGTACCCCTTTGTGACACTTGGTTAAAACATGTGTATTGCGATGATCCCGGTAGTCCAAGCTAATTAGGACAAGGTGCGGGCACTATTATTATACTATGCATGAGGCTTGCAACTTGTAAGATATAATTTACATGATACATATGCTATATTACTACCGTTTACAAAATTGTTTCTTGTTTTCAAAATAAAAGCTCTAGCACAAATAAAGCAATCGATGCTTTCCTCTTTGAAGGACCATTCTTTTACCTTTTATGTTGAGTCAGTTCACCTATTTCTCTCCACCTCAAGAAGCAAACACTTGTGTGAACTGTGCATTGATTCCTACATACTTGCATATTGCACTTGTTATATTTCTCTATGTTGACAATATCCATGAGATACACATGTTACAAGTTGAAAGCAACCGCTGAAACTTAATCTTCCTTTGTGTTGCTTCAATACCTTTACTTTGATTTATTGCTTTATGAGTTAACTCTTATGCAAGACTTATTTATGCTTGTCTTGAAGTGCTATTCATGAAAAGTCTTTGCTTTATGATTCAGTTGTTTACTCATGTCATTACCATTGTTTTGATCGCTGCATTCATTACATATGCTTACAATAGTAGGATCAAGGTTATGATGGCATGTCACTCCAGAAATTATCTTTGTTATCGTTTACTCGCTCGGGACGAGCGAGAACTAAGCTTGGGGATGCTGATACGTCTCCGACGTATCGATAATTTCTTATGTTCCATGCCACATTATTGATGATATCTACATGTTTTATACACATTATATGTCGTATTTATGCATTTTCCGGCACTAACCTATTAACGAGATGCCGAATAGCCGATTCTGTTTTCTGCTGTTTTTGGTTTCAGAAATCCTACAAAGGAAATATTCTCGGAATTGGACGAAATCAACGCCCGGGGTCCTATTTTTGCACGAAGCTTCCGGAAGACCGAGGGGGAAAGGAAGTGGGGCCACGAGGCGCCGACACAACAGGGCGGCGCGGCCCGGCCCTTGGCCGCGCGGCCCGGTGTGTGGGGCCCTCGTGTGGCCCCCGCGTTGCCCTTCCGCCTACTTAAAGCCTTCGTCGCGAAACCCCCGAGTACCGAGAGCCACGATACGGAAAACCTTGCGAGACGCCGCCGCCTCCAATCCCATCTCGGGGGATTCTGGAGATCACCTCCGGCACCCTGCCGGAGAGGGGATTCATCTCCCGGAGGACTCTTCACCGCCATGGTCGCCTCCGGAGTGATGAGTGAGTAGTTCACCCCTGGACTATGGGTCCATAGCAGTAGCTAGATGGTTGTCTTCTCCTCATGTGCTTCATTGTCGGATCTTGTGAGCTGCCTAACATGATCAAGATCATCTATCCGTAATTCTATATGTTGTGTTTGTCGGGATCCGATGGATAGAGAATACTATGTTATGTTGATTATCAATCTATTACCTATGTGTTGTTTATGATCTTGCATGCTCTCCGTTATTAGTAGAGGCTCTGGCCAAGTTTTTGCCCTTAACTCCAAGAGGGAGTATTTATGCTCGATAGTGGGTTCATGTCTCCGTGAATCTGGGGGAGTGACGAAACCTCTAAGGTTATGGATGTACTCGTTGCCACTAGGGATAAAGCATTGATGCTATGTCCGAGGATGTAGTTATTGATTACACTACGCACCATACTTAATGCAATTGTCTCGTTGTTTTGCAACTTAATACCGGAAGGAGTTCGGATGATAACCTCGAAGGTGGACTTTTTAGGCATAGATGCATGCTTGGATAGCGGTCTATGTACTTTGTCGTAATGCCCAATTAAATCTCACAATATTCATCATATCATGTATGTGCATTGTCATGCTCTCTTTATTTGTCAATTGCCCGACTCGTAATTTGTTCACCCAACATGCTATCTTATGGGAGAGACACCTCTAGTGAACTGTGGACCCCGGTCCATTCTTTTACATCGAATACAATCTACTCGCAATACTTGTTCTACTGTTTTCTCGCAAACAATCATCATCCACACTATACATCTAATCCTTTGTTACAACAAGCCGGTGAGATTGACAACCTCACTCGTTTCGTTGGGGCAAAGTACTTTGGTTGTGTTGTGCAGGTTCCACGTTGGCGCCGGAATCTCCGGTGTTGCGCCGCACTACATCCCGCCGCCATCAACCTTCAACGTGCTTCTTGGCTCCTCCTGGTTCGATAAACCTTGGTTTCTTTATGAGGGAAAACTTGCTGCTGTGCGCATCATACCTTCCTCTTGGGGTTCCCAACGAACGTGTGAGTTACACGCCATCAGCCACCTTCGATGCCCCATGTAAACGGTTTTCAAAGAGCCGGGATCCTTACCAAGCTGCAAAAACACCGTCTCTTCCATGCACCTGACACATGCCTTGTGTCCATGGCATACCTGGCACGAAATATAACCGTATCCAAGGTAGTCCTGCACCGTCGTGATCAACGCGGCTCTCAAAGGGAAATATTCTTCCTCAACAGCGTCCCATGTATCTACCCCTTCCTCCGCCCACAACGTTTCAAGCTCCTCCTTTCATAGTTCGAGATACATGTTGATATCGTTTCCTGGCTGTGTTTTCCCTTGAATTAGCATACTCATCTGTATGTACTTCCTCTTCACGCACAACCAGGGTGGGAGGTTGCAGATCCATACAAACACGAGCCATGTGCTATGTGTGCTGCTTTGGTTTCCGAACGGATTGAATCCGTCCGTGCTCGCACCCAACCTGATGTTTCTGGGATCGGCCCCGAAACTTCCGAATTTATTGTCTAATGCTTTCCACTGTCTTGCATCCGAAGGGTGTGTCAGCACTGGGTGTTCAATCCGCTCTACATCATTCAGCACTGCCTCCTTTCTTTCAGCGTGCCAGCGCATGAGCTTTGCTTCCTTGCGGTCCGCATAGAACCGTTGCAGCCGGGGGCGAGCGGGAAGTACCACACAACTTTCCGAGGAGCTTTCTTCTTTCCTTTCTTGTACCGTTCAGCGTCACACAACGGACATTTGGTCTTGTCCACGTGCTCCTTGCGATAAATGATACATTTGTTGATGCATGCGTGATATTTTTCGTGGGGTAAGTCGAGAGGGCACGTGATTCTCTTGGCCTCGACTAGACTACCGGGACACGTGTTCCCGACAGGAAGGATATCTTTCAAGTATTCCAGAATGTCGTCGACGCTTGTGTCCGTCCATCCGTGTTTTGCCTTCATCTGCAGCACATCGAACGCTACTCTCAAGTGGGACTCCTTCAACCCGTGACATGAGTCGTACAACAGAGTATTCGAGTCAGTCTCCAGTTTCTCAAGCTTTGATTTCTGCTTGGCGCCTTTTGTATTTTCGAGAAGCAGATCTTGAAGATGAAGGTCCCGCACGACTGAAGCTAGCGGCACCTCTTCGTCGTCGTCAATGTTATTGTCCGCGTCTTCAACATTTTGTTCATCATGATACTGATCTGCATCGTCCTGTGCGACAAACTCATCATCGTCATCAATATCATGATGCCCTCCTTCTTGCCGGCCATTACCACCTGCTGCCGTCGCCCCATTGACCTCCGCGTCATCATCACTCATCCATTGAGTGTGTCCATGCATGAAACCATTAGTGAGAGGGTGCCCCTGCAATTTACCTGAATAGGGGTCAAACCATTTCCCTAGTTTGCATTTTTTACACGGACACAATACCTTCGTGAGGTTATTTTCATACATGCCGGCAATCGCGTGTTTCAGATATCTCATCACGACGCTTTTCCTCATCTTGATAACCATTATCGCCTGCACGGCAAGATATATAATTGATTAGGAAAAACCATATGCATCCGTCGGTAGTTTTCACGGAAAATTTCGGCATGACCTTCCTACACGGTAGGACATAGGAGCGCCAGAAATGTGCCGAAACGGAAACTTAACGAATCAACCTTTCGGCCCAATGTTGGCAACTCATTTTCAACGCCAACACACAAGCACAAACACAACATATATGCCACACACGAGCTTTTTGCGTCAAATTTCTAATATACGACGATTTCATTCCTCAATTTATTCATTAATCACCTATTTGGTTTATATGTTAGTCCACGAGATCGAGACGTCACACCGCGACCATGACGTATGGATTCCGACTTTCTAGATCTAGATCTAGATCGGTTAATGCGGGATAGATAGATCTAGATCTACATAGGGATGTGGGAGATGCATGTTGGAAGGGAAGATTTGCTCAAAAAATATTATTTTCTTTGGTCAAATTGGTCAAATGGGGTAGAAAGTGGAAGGGTTGAGAGAAGGGTCGGGTAGTATGGGAGGAGTTGCGTGGAGGAATAGTGGGGTGTGTGGCCGGGTTGGTGTGGAAAAATAAGTGCCCAGGTTATTGCCGGCGCATCAGGGTGTGGGTGCGCCGGCAGTATTTAGCCCACTCGGTTATATCTGGTGCGGGCTAGGCCCAGAAATTACTGTCGGCGCACCAGGCCAGGGGCGCGCCGGCAATAGTAAATTACCGCCGGCGCGCCCCTGGCCTGGTGCGCCGGCAGTAATTTCTGGGCCTAGCCCGAATCGGCCGAGCCACGGCCAGGATTTATCGCCGGCGCGTGATTCTGGCATGTGCGCCGGCAGTAGGTATTCATCGCCGGCGCGGCGACACTTGGGTGCGCTGGCACCAATTGCCACCAGCGCAGGGATTTGCTGGTGCACCGGCAGTGGAAATTCTATGTATAGGCCTTTTCCTAGTAGTGAAAGTAGTATTATTCTAGATGGTAGCTGAATGAAATCTGATCCATCCCGTCTGTACCCATTTCTCCAGAATGGCACCATTACATTACATTTTCACTTCGTTCGCAAACCCCCCCCCCCCCCTCCCCTTCCCCCTCCCTCAAAAAAAAAAACCCATGAAGGCCTCCTTTAAATCAATCCAATATCTAGAGTTCCATTGGTTTGTTTGTATTAATTTTTTTTGCTTTCAAGTAACTCACATGTGGTGAAATGTTCCGTGTGTTCTTACCGTTAATCTTCAAACTAATCAGCCACTTCACCATACCTTGGATGACCTTCTTTTGCGATAAATTTAGAAAGATAGATTTACTCCATCACCCGTTGCCTTTTCCGCACGGAGAAATATTACCACTTTTTTTTGTAGCAACACCTAAAACAAACCCAAATATTGTTTTATTTCTACAACATTTTAACCAAAGATCTAGAAACAAAAGCACTCCACCATCCTCCGTCTATATCACCGACACTTCTGCGGTGCTTCAGCAACCCAAATATTGTTTTATTTCTACAACATTTTAACCAACAATCTAGAAATAAAAGCACTTCACCGTCCATCGTCTATATCACCGACACTTCTGCGGTGTTTCAGCAACCCAAATATTATTTATTTCTACAATATTTTAACCAACGATCTAGAAACAAAAGCAATCCACCATCCGCCGCCTATTTCACTGGCACTTCCGCGTACTTTAGTAACCCAGATATTGTATTACTTCTATAAAATTGTAACCAAAGATCTAGGTACCAAGGGCGCGATCGAGTTATAGATATTTCTTCAGCTATTTTTTTGGAAAAGAATCCCGCATTCTTAAACCTAAAAACACCGTTTTTAAAAAAGAATACCGCACTATAGACAACACGGGCACGGTCGTGCGCCGCGCCGTAAACTTCCTAGTAGCTTCCTATGAGCCATGTTGCAACATAGTACGGCATCGACTCATGCCTTTTGACACAAAAAGGGAGCCAATATGTTGGTTCGGCTCATGGAGCAAATTGTGTCATACAGTGAGAAGGATGAGACATAGACTTCATAGAAGAGATAAAAATGGCTGTGCATGTTCCAGGTTGGGTCCAAAAAAGGCGAACCTACATAGCAACGGCAATGAGTCGACGTCTATATCTGCCACCATTTGCTTTGATCCAGGTCCACGTAGTGGCTGGTCTTAGGACATCTCCAGCGAGGTGACTCAAAACGGTGACCTATTCGGGCTGTTTGGGTCGGCCCGCGGGTAGTTTGGTGGTGTCTATTCGGTCTACTAGGCAGCACGCATAACGGCGCAGCTCGTTTGGTCCATGCTGACCATTTGGCCCGCTGAACGTACAAAAATAAAGTTTAAAAAGTGCGTGCAAATTCAATAGAAATTTAATTCATTCAAACATAATTTACATAGAAAAAAACATAAACCCTAGTTTCGAGCTCTAGCGTCTTCTTCATCGTCGGAGAGGAGGTCGACTAACGGCGGAGGTGCCCACAGTTATTGCGCCCAAGTTGGGACCTCCGGCGGCTGCAGCACGTACTGCGACGGATGCTCGTACTGCGGCAGGGTGGCGGGAGACGTGTGTGCGGTCTGGGGAGCGTGTGCGGCGGAAGAGGTGCTGGCGGTGGCAGAGACGCCATGTGCTCCGCCACCAAGGACGTGAGCTGGACGATCTCGTCCAGCCTGGCCAGGACCACTTGGCGTCCTCGTCGGCCCTGGACTGCACCAAAGCGGCGGCCGTGGGGGACGAGCGCCACCAGCTTGACAGTTGTTGGAGACGCCACGTCCTCCATCTCCTCGTTGTCGTCCCCGCCTTCGTCTTCCTCCTTGCTGGCGGCGTCGAGGGCATCGTAGTTCTCGCCCGGTTTGAAATCACACTTCTCGCAGATTGCCCACCGCACCTCGTGCTCCCATGTGAGGAACTCGTGCCAGAAATCTTTGTGATGGTACGCGTGGTCGTACCATAGCGCATGCGGAAGCTGGCGAATGCGGCTGCGCATCTCGTCCTAGAGTGTATGTACCTGGAGTGTATGTCCCTGTGTTGGCGATGGTGGCACGGGGATCCTCCCCTTGTTCAAATGCCACCTGAGCGTCAGCGAGATGTCGCGGTGCCGGCAGGGATCGGCCTCCGCCCACCGTGGCTGGTACTCGTGCAAGGGCACGTAGCGCCTGTTGCGGCCCTGTTGTTGTGGAGGCTGCTGGACCACTGGTGCGGCATCGGCTTTAGGCCCAACGAAATCTACCGCCCATGGCGGTAACGACAGATTCCTAGGACGCGCGGGGTTCCGGCGTGGCAACCGGTAGACGAGCCCGCCTCGGCGTTGTTGGCGGTCTTCTTGAACCAGTTCGCCATCTTCATTGCTGGGTGTTGACTTCTGTCAGGCAATGCGATGGGGGATGAGTGGCAGTGGATACGGGCCAGCTAAAGTAGCCATGGCCATCAATGCACGCGCATTGTCCTAGCACCTTTGGCATCAATGCAGGCGCAAAAGCTTGGGCGGCAGGCAGTGGTCAGCGGCGGCTTTGATGGCGTGGATATTCGCTTCCACGCGGGTCCCTGGCACACGTGGGAGGACACGCATGTTGTTCGCGCAACGTCCGCATCAGTTCCCCTAGTTTGGTGGCGGATGGGTTGTCGTGAACGTTTGGGAGACGTCACTGGAGCGTGCGCAAGAGGTCCATTTATCCGTGCGGATCATTTCGAACACGGCAGGATGAGATGGGTTGGCCCGCTGAAGATAATCTTATAGTACGGTTCAACTTACTTACTTAGTGCTCATTGGAAAAAAAGAACTAGTGTTGAAGAATGAATACAGCATTCCAAGGGGACTACGGTTAGGAGTCTTGCCAAATTAATGCCATCGATCAGCATTTGTAAGGCAACAATTAACGTCCACATAACGTGGCGAGAACCTATCTTTATCTCTTCGCGAAAAAAAAGTTTTACAGTTCAAATCCATCCCAAACTCCGCCGTGAAATTCTCTCATCTAGAGCGTGTTAACCGCACATCACACGGTCCATGAAGCATATATCCGAGCACACAGGAGTTCCCCCCTACTTCCTCCTCCCTCATCGAAATCTACTTTCCCCGTTCTACGGTTCGCTCAACAGCACGCCGCCTCTTAGTATCTGCCAACAAAAGATTTCGTATTCTGATTTCCGAGAGATGTCAAGCTCCGCCTCAAGGAAGAACGTTGAAATCGAAGGAAGATTTGTGCAATTCGATGTCGGAGCCAATATTCCGTATTTCATATCCGATCACTTTACAATGGGGAAGTGGATATGGTATTGCCACCGCTCTTCTTTGCTTCTATTTTTGTCTGTAGATGTTGTCTTGAGCAAATTCCTTTGGCGGAAACACTTTTGATTGGATAACTAGGTATAGTTATACTCCATTCAAGGACTCAAACCTTGTTTTCGACAAAAGATGCTACACTAGTATTTGTTTTTGTATCACCGTATTTTGAAATAATGACATGGTTTCTCAATATATATCTGAATTCTGAAGGCAACTGTCGGTGCTCCAAGCGGATGGAAGCCAGAAGCATACTCACGTGACGCTCTGTCTGTCCCAGCCAGATGGCACACATGTCGCCGCTTCCGTTTCCTTGAAAGTTATATGTTTTCCAAAAAATCATCCGGTCGTTGTTATTAACTTTCCAGGTAAAATTTCATAATATACTACTTCCTTCAGTTTAAAATAATTGCCTAACAATAAATATTTGTAAGCAAATATTTATATTTTTTTTTAGGCAAATATTTTAAACCGGAGGGACTACATGTCTTTGTGAAGTTTACCCAAGATATGTTAATACTTGTTGGGAGTTCTAGAATCTCAAACCTTGTTTATCATGCATATCGCTACCATTATTGTTGTTATCATATCGTATAGGAGTACTTCTCCACATGCATGTGTGCCTTCAAATTAATTGCCCAAAAGTGGATATATCTAGATATGTTTTAGTGTGTAGATACATCCATTTTTAGGCAATTATTTTCAACCGGAGAGAGTACATACAACATAAACCCATATGGTGGTAATATGAAGTGTTTCCGTATTTATTGACGTACTTATCTCTGATATACTTCGCAGAGTTGCTGACAAGTAAACCCCATATGCAGGAGTGCATGACGTGTCTTATGATCATGATCAAACATGGACAGTGAAGGATGCATGCACTTCTACACGATTCTTGGTTGAGGTCGAGTTCGTCAACATTAAAACGGTATTTGAACTGGTGTTCTCCTTTAATCTTTCCCTCCTTTTGTTTATAAGATGATGGAAGGTTTGCAAACTTATAAAGCCTCTGGTCCCTAATCCCTCACACCATTACAAAAGTCGAGGTTGTTCTGTCAACTTCTATATATGGCATACTTTATTGGCTTCTCAAGTGTCAAAACTCAAAAGTCACCAAAATGGCTGAAAAGAGCACCACACTATCACCCATACTGCATTAGTGTAGACGGTTCTCACATTTGAGATACTATCTAGTAAAAAGTTGAGCGATCAGAACTTTTGTATATCAGTCAAGAGACTAGAAATGAACAACTTTGTCGGTTCCCGTGCAAGAGACTATAAAGCTTAATGCCAACAATAGAAATCTAAAAAAAGGAAAGATAGAATAATGAAGATAGGCACTGTTATTTGGAATATAGTGTGGCCTTTAGGAGGAATTCACGCAATTTAGAGATTGATTGAGTCACGCAACAATTTAGAATGAGCACAGCCCTTGAGTTTTGTGAAATAGGAACAACGGATTCCAGCCGCCATCATAAGAAAGATTAGAGTTAAGGCTGCAAACCAGCCATCTCCCGGGCAAAACACTTGAGTTCCATCAGGACGCAAGAGTAAGTACTGGTTTTGTAATTTATCGACCTTATGAGTCTTATTTGTACGTTCTTTTTAATTAATGACATAAGGCAAAGTCTTTGCTTTTGTTTCGAGAAAAATAATATGGACGGATAAACCATTTGCCATTTCATAGCGCACTTGGTTAGGATATACAACCCGGTCGAGTATGTGTTTCCCTCGCCGTGTATGATGCAAAACAAAAATGTCATCACCGCTACTTGTTGTAAGTTGTAACAATGTGTATTTTTTTCTATTACAGTATGGCAGAGTGCAACCTTTTTGGCTCTCCATGTCCAGACCATTATGGAGAACCTCCACGGAGGCCCAGTCTGGTCTCGCGCGTATGCTGCAAGAAGGCATCCTCACAGACATCACCGTCAATGCCGTGGACGGTAGCATCAGGGCTCACCGCGCCGTCCTGGCAGCACGGTCACCGGTGTTCCTGAGCATGTTCTCGCACGATCTCAGGGAGAAGCAACTCTCCACGGTGGACATTTCCGACATGTCCATCGACACTTGCCGGGCCTTCATCGGCTACCTCTACGGCGACGTGTCCGAGGAGGAGTTTCTCGCCCACAAGTGCGAGCTCCTCGCCGCCGGCGACAAGTACGGTGTCGGCGACCTGATGAAGGCGTGCAAGAAGAGCCTGCCGGACGATGTCTGCACAGAGAACCTGCTCGAGAGGCTGCAGTTGGCCCACACCTACGGGCTGTCGGTGCTCAAGAAGACATGCGTGAAGCTGCTCGTGGATTTCGGGAAGATGTATGAGATTCCAGAAGATTTTGATGAGTTCGTCAAGTCTGGGGACCAGGAGCTCGTTGGTGAAATCAAGGAAAAGATCGCAGTTTTCCGGGGCAGAATGTTTCCGCCCACGACCAGCAGCGTGGCGGCGTCAACGTCGAGCCCAGCACCACCTCCAACTGCTGGATCATCTGCGTCCAATCCCGAGCCAGACAGGCCAGCTCTCCTTCGAAAGAGCACTCGACTCAAGAAGCTTAAATTAACAAGTGGCTGACCACTTGTTTGGGTAAACTGACCATGCCTTGGCCATGCTTGTTTCATGCCAAATTTGTCACATGCTCCCGCAAAAAATATTTACACTTGCACTAATTAACCATGGCCACAGTTCTTGTCACAATATTGGAGATAAATGATTTTGATGGAAGTTTGCAAGAAAAATAAAATAGAGCGGACTAGGGTAGGAGTCTTGCCGAAATGTGGTGGATAATCAAATCTAGTGCTTCCTACGTTTCAAAATAAGTGTTGCATATTTGTCTAGTATACTCGGGCTGCTTGCTATAAGGGGGACTAGTGATTGTTATGCGGGATGCATGTTAGTGCAACTAAGTGTACTCTTTGAACTTATTGCAATTTAAAGTACTTTGCATTGCTTACTATGTTTCTTTTCTCTACTCGCTTTATTCACTATTTCTTTGTTCATAACTCAATACCAACAATTGTTTTTTATTACACTTTGCTTTGGATCAAGAATAACTTGCATGTACATCTAAGTGAAGGTAACAAGAGACAATTAAATCTTTATCAAATAGCTCCACCGTGGTTCGTGTTAGGGCAATATGCTTGTATTACCAGGGGCCAAAGGCCACAATATATAGTACATGTACAGGTGCAAATATGCAGGAAGCCCCCTAACATATGGGAAAACTACAATATACAGATATATTATCTAACACCCGCCGTCAAACTCATGGTGGATCCATAACACTGAGTTTGGAGAGTAAGAAGTCATGGTACGCTCGAGTATGTGCCTTTGTAAAGAAATCCGTCAACTGCAAATCTGAAGGCACATAATGAACCGCAACAACCTCATCCTGCACCTGAGCACGTGTATATAAAGCATCAACACCAATATGCTTGGTCAGCTCATGCTTGACCGGATCACGTGCAATACTGATAGCACATGTATTGTCAGACAAAAGCGGAGTGGGTGTCGTAACAGAGACCCCAAAATCTGCAAGCAACCACCGTAACCAGGTTACCTCAGCAATCAACAAAGCCATAGCCCGCAACTCAGCCTCAACACTCGAACGGGAAACTGCTACTTGTTTCTTCGTCTTCCAAGCAACAAGCGAACCACCAAGAAACACACAGTAAGCAGAAAGTGAACGACGATCCGTAGGATCACTCGCCCACGTAGCATCCGAGTAGCACTGGAGCTGGAGAGAGCTGGAACGGGGAAAGAAAAGGCGACGAGTGATCGTGCCACGAAGATAACGAAGAACACGGAGGAGATGACTGTAGTGAACAGTGGTAGGAGCTGAGACAAACTGACTCAGAATATGCACATGATAAGAAATATCAGGACGAGTGGTAGCAAGATAAACAAGACTCCCAACAAGATGGCGATAACGGGTGGGATCAGGAAGAGGATCACCATCAGTAGGACGAAGCTTAACATTAAGCTCCATAGGAGTATCAACCGTGCGCTCATCCCCAAGAGCAGCACGAGCAAGAAGATCCTGAATGTACTTTTCCTGAGAGATAGAAAAGCCATCAGAACTGGAGTAAACCTCAATGCCAAGAAAATAGCGAAGAGGACCAAGATCAGTCATAAGAAACTGATCTCGAAGACGAGCCTTGACAAAGGCAATATACTCAGGATCATCACCAGTAATGATCATATCATCAACATAGAGAAGAAGAAGAGTGCGTCCACGAGGAGAAGTGCGAACGAAAAGTGTTGGATCATGAAGACTAGGAGAGAAACCAGCAGCAGTCACCACAGAGGCGAAGCGCTCAAACCAGGCACGAGGGGCCTGTTTGAGACCATAGAGAGAACGTCGAAGACGACAAACCATCCCATCGGGAACAGAATACCCAGGAGGAGGCTGCATGTAAACCTCCTCCCTCAACTCGCCATTAAGAAAAGCGTTCTGAACATCAAGCTAGGACACATACCAGCGTTGAACAGAAGCAACAGCAAGAAAGGTACGCATAGTGGTTATATGAACCACAGGGGCAAAAGTCTCATCATAGTCACGGTCGTGCTCCTGCTGAAAGCCACGAGCCACAAGACGTGCTTTATAGCGCTCAAGAGATCCATCAGAGCGAGTCTTAATTTTATAGACCCACTTACACGTGATAGGACGAAGACCAGAAGGGGGAGAAACAAGATCCCAAGTGTCAATTGATGTCTACGGACGATTCTATTCCTGTAGACAGTGTTGGGCCTCCAAGAGCAGAGGTTTGTAGAACAGCAGCAAGTTTCCCTCAAGTGAATCACCCAAAGTTTATCGAACTCGGGGAGGCAGAGGTCAAAGATATCCCTCTCAAGCAACCCTACAATTAAGATACAAGAAGTCTCTTGTGTCCCCAACACACCTAATACACATGTCAGATGTATAGGTGCATTAGTTCGGCGAAGAGATAGTGAAATACAAGTAATATGGATGATTGTAAGTAGTAATTGCAATCTAAAATAAAAATGGCAGCAAGCAAACATGTAGCAGAACTTGTTGGAAATGGTGTTTCAATGCTTAGAAACAAGGCCTAGGGATCATACTTTCACTAGTGAACACTCTCAACAATGATCACATATATAAATAACTTCTCTTCACTTGTGCTACTTTCAAACACTCTCTTGTTGGATAACAAACACCATTCATTGTGTAGGGCTATAAAAGCACACCTCAAGCCGGAGTAAACAAGCTCCACAACGTCCGGAATTCATATTAAAGTAACCTCTAGAGTGCATAATAGACCGTTGCAATTTAGACCAAGTACTAAGATAGCATACACACTGTCACCAATAGCTATGAAAGGGGGAATAGATCGCATCAATACTGTCATAGTAATAGTTAACTTCATAATCTGCAAGAGATTACAATCATAACCTACGCCAAGTACTACATGATGCACACACTGTCACCTTTACATCATGGAAGAGGAATAGACTACTTTAATAACATCACTAGAGTAGCACATAGATTAATAGTGATACAAAGCTCATGATCACATAAAGATCACACCATGGGAGAGAGAGATGAACCACATAGCTACCGGTAGAGCCCTCAGCCTCGGGGGAGAACTACTCCCTCCTCATCATGGGAGACAGCAACGGCGATGAAGATGGCGGTGGTGTCGATGGAGATGACTTCGGGGGAAATTCCCTGTCCCGACGGCGTGCCGGAACAGAGATTTTGTCCCCCAAAACTTGTCTTCGCGATGGCGGCGGCTGATACGTCTCCGACGTATCGATAATTTCTTATGTTCTATGCCATATTATTGATGATACCTACATGTTTTATGCACACTTTATGTCATATTTGTGCATTTTCTGGAACTAACCTATTAACAAGATGCCGAAGTGCCGATTGCTTGTTTTCTGCTGTTTTTGGTTTCAGAAATCCTAGTAACGAAATATTCTCGGAATTGGACGAAATCAAAGCCCAGGGGCCTATTTTTCCACGAAGCTTCCGGAAGTCCGAAGACGAGACGAAGAGGGGCCACGGGGTGGCCAAACCCTAGGGCGGCGCGGCCCCACCCCCGGCCGCGCCGGCCTATGGTGTGGGCCCCCGTGCCGCCTCTTGACTTGCCCTTCCGCCTACTTAAAGCCTCCGTGACGAAACCCCCGGTACCGAGAGCCACGATACGGAAAACCTTGCGAGACGCCGTCGCCGCCGATCCCATCTCGGGGGATCCAGGAGATCGCCTCCGGCACCCTGCCGGAGAGGGGATTCATCTCCCGGAGGACTCTACACCGCCATGGTCGTCTCCGGAGTGATGAGTGAGTAGTCTACCCCTGGACTATGGGTCCATAGCAGTAGCTAGATGGTTGTCTTCTCCTCATTGTGCTTCATTGTTGGATCTTGTGAGCTGCCTAACATGATCAAGATCATCTATCTGTAATTCTATATGTTGTGTTTGTCGGGATCCGATGGATAGAGAATACTATGTCATGTTAATTATCAAGTTATTATACATGTGTTGTTTATGATCTTGCATGCTCTCCGTTTCTAGTAGAGGCTCGGCCAAGTTTTTACTTTTAACTCCAAGAGGGAGTACTTATGCTCGATAGTGGGTTCATGCCTGCATTGACACCAGGACGATGTGACGAAAGTTCTAAGGTTGTGTTGTCTTGTTGCCACTAGGGATAAAACATTGGCGCTATGTCCAAGGATGTAGTTGTTGATTACATTACGCACCATACTTAATGCAATTGTACTGTTGTTAGCAACTTAATACTGGAGGGGTTCGGATGATAACTCTGAAGGTGGACTTTTTAGGCATAGATGCGGTTGGATGGCGGTCTATGTACTTTGTCGTAATGCCCAATTAAATCTCACTATACTTATCATGTCATGTATGTGCATTGTTATGCCCTCTCTATTTGTCAATTGCCCGACTGTAATTTGTTCACCCAACATGCTTTTATCTTATGGGAGAGACACCTCTAGTGAACTGTGGACCCCGGTCCATTCTTTAATACTTGAAATACAAATCTGCTGCAATACTTGTTTTACTATTTTCTCTCGCAAACAATCATCTTCCACACAATACGGTTAATCCTTTGTTACAGCAAGCCGGTGAGATTGACAACCTCACTCGTTTCGTTGGGGCAAAGTACTTTGGTTGTGTTGTGCGGGTTCCACGTTGGCGCCGGAATCTCCGGTGTTGCGCCGCACTACATCCCGCCGCCATCAACCTTCAACGTGCTTCTTGGCTCCTCCTAGTTCGATAAACCTTGGTTTCTTTCCGAGGGAAAACTTGCTGCTGTGCGCATCATACCTTCCTCTTGGGGTTGCCCAACGAACGTGTGAAATACACGCCATCAAGCTCTTTTACGGCGCCGTTGCCGGGGAGATCAAGACACGCTGCAAGGGGAGTCTCCACTTCTCAATCTCTTTACTTTGTTTTTGTCTTGCTTTATTTTATTTACTACTTTGTTTGCTGCATTATATCAAAACACAAAAAAAATTAGTTGCTAGTTTTACTTTATTTACTGTCTTGTTTGCTATATCAAAAACACAAAAAAATTAGTTTACTTGCATTTACTTTATCTAGTTTGCTTTATTTACTATCGCTAAAATGAGTAATCGCGAAGATGAAGTTCGTTCATTTAAGCAACAAGGGGGAGAATGTTTAAAAGATGCTTGGTATAGAATTAGTGATGCCCATAATAGGTGCACTAAGAAACACTCCACTACTATTCTACTCAGGAATTTTTATGTTGGTATCTCTAGCTGGAATAGGTATGTTCTTGATTGTCTCGCGGGAGGTAACTTCCTAGGTGCTCCCGCTTTAGAAGCTAGCTGCGTTATTGAGAGTTTATTTGGAACACCACCTGTTAATGAAAATAAAAGTGAAACCTCCCTTGAGGATGTTATGAAAAAATTGGAAACCATAGAGAAAAATTGTAGCGTTGAAACTAAATTGGAAATATTACTTGATAATACTGATAAACTTGATAAAATCCTAGGAGGAATTAATAAAAGGATTGCTACTCTAGAAACTTGTGCTATCCATGATAACCAAACCCATAGAATTGGTAAACTTGAAGAAGCTATGAGAAAATTGGGTTCAACTTTTTCTTCTCTTAAATTTAATGAGAAAGCTTATGTGGGTAAGGAGCAGAAATTCATGTATGTTTCTAAGGTGCCTAAACCAAATAATTACTATAGGCCTAAAATTGATAAAACTCCTAACACCGCTGGTAATGATGTTGATGCTTCGTCTCTTGATGTTACTTGAGATGCACTTTCTGCGCCTAGCTGAAAGGCGTTAAAGAAAAGCGCTTATGGGAGACAACCCATGTTTTTACCTACAGTACTTTGTTTTTATTTTGTGTCTTGGAAGTTGTTTACTACTGTAGCAACCTCTCCTTATCTTAGTTTTAAGTTTTGTTGTGCCAAGTAAAGTCTTTGATAGAAAAGTAAGTACTAGATTTGGATTACTGCGCAGAAACAGATTTCTTTGCTGTCACGAATCTGGGTCTAATTCTCTGTAGGTAACTCAGAAAATTATGCCAATTTACGTGAGTGATCCTCAGATATGTACGCAACTTTCATTCAATTTGAGCATTTTCGTTTGAGCAAGTCTGGTGGCCTAATAAAATCCATCTTTACGGACTGTTCTGTTTTGACAGATTCTGTCTTTTATTTCGCATTGCCTCTTTTGCTATGTTGGATGAATTTCTTTGATCCACTAATGTCCAGTAGCTTTATGCAATGTCCAGAAGTGTTAAGAATGATTGTGTCACCTCTGAACATGTGAATTTTTATTATGCACTAACCCTCTAATGAGTTGTTTCGAGTTTGGTGTGGAGGAAGTTTTCAAGGATCAAGAGAGGAGTATGATGCAATATGATTAAGGAGAGTGAAAGCTCTAAGCTTGGGGATGCCCCGGTGGTTCACCCCTGCATATATTAAGAAGACTCAAGCGTCTAAGCTTGGGGATGCCCAAGGCATCCCCTTCTTCATCAACAACATTATCAGGTTCCTCCCCTGAAACTATATTTTTATTCGGCCACATCTTATGTACTTTGCTTGGAGCGTCGGTTTATTTTTGTTTTTTGTTTTGTTTGAATAAAATGGATCCTAGCATTCACTTTATGGGAGAGAGACACGCTCCGCTGTTGCATATGGACAAATATGTCCTTAGGTTCTACTCATAGTATTCATGGCGAAGTTTCTCCTTCGTTAAATTGTTATATGGTTGGAATTGGAAAATGCTACATGTAGTAACTCTAAAATGTCTTGGATAATTTGATACTTGGCAATTGTTGTGCTCATGTTTAAGCTCTTGCATCATATACCTTGCACCCATTAATGAAGAAATACTTAGAGCTTGCTAATTTGGTTTGCATATTTGGTTTCTCTAGAGTCTAGATAACATCTAGTATTGAGTTTTGAACAACAAGGAAGACGGTATGGAGTCTTATAATGTTTACCATATGTCTTTTATGTGAGTTTTGCTGTACCGTTCATCCTTGTGTTTGTTTCAAAATAGCCTTGCTAGCCTAAACCTTGTATCGAGAGGGAATACTTCTCATGCATCCAAAATACTTGAGCCAACCACTATGCCAGTTGTGTCCACCATACGTACCTACTACATGGTATTTATCCGCCATTCCAAAGTAAATTGCTTGAGTGCTACCTTTAAAATTCCATCATTCACCTTTACAATATATAGCTCATGGGAACAAATAGCTTAAAAACTATTGTAGTATTGAATATGTACTTATGCACTTTATCTCTTATTAAGTTGCTTGTTGAGCGGTAACCATGTTTCTGGGGACGCCATCAACTATTCTTTGTTGGATATCATGTGAGTTGCTATGCATGTCCGTCTTGTACTGAAGCAAGAGAGATCTACCACCTTCATGGTTGGAGCATGCATATTGTTAGAGAAGAACTTTGGGCCGCTAACTAAAACCATGATTCATGGTGGAAGTTTCAGTTTGGACATATATCCTCAATCTCATATGAGAATAATAATTGTTGCCACATGCTTATGCATAAAAGAGGAGTCCATTATCTGTTGTCCATGTTGTCCCGGTATGGATGTCTAAGTTGAGAATAATCAAAAGCGAGAAATCCAAAATGCGAGCTTTCTCCTTAGAACTTTGTACAGGTGGCATGGAGGTACCCCATTGTGACACTTGGTCAAAACATGTGCATTGCAAAGATCCGGTAGTCCAAGTTAATTAGGACAAGGTGCGGGCACTATTAGTATACTATGCATGAGACTTGCAACTTGTAAGATATAACTTTCATAACTCATATGCTTTATTACTACCGTTGACAAAATTGTTTCATGTTTTCAAAATAAAAGCTCTAGCACAAATATAGCAATCGATGCTTTCCTCTTTGAAGGACCATTCTCTTTACTTTTATGTTGAGTCAGTTCACCTATCTCTCTCCATCTCAAGAAGCAAACACTTGTGTGAACCGTGCATTGATTCTTACATACTTGCATATTGTACTTGTTATATTACTCTATGTTGACTATTATCCATGAGATATACATGTTACAAGTTGAAAGCAACCGCTGAAACTTAATCTTCCTTTGTGTTGCTTCAATACCTTTACTTTGATTTATTGCTTTATGAGTTAACTCTTATGCAAAACTTATTAATACTTGTCTTGAAGTACTATTCATGAAAAGTCCTTGCTATATGATTCACTTGTTTACTCATGTCATCACCATTGTTTTGATCGCTGCATCCACTACATATGTTTACAAATAGTATGATCAAGGTTATGATGGCATATCACTTCGGAAATTATCTTTTTTATCGTTTTACTCGCTCGGGACGAAGCGAGAACAAAGCTTGGGGATGCTTGATACGTCTCCGACGTATCGATAATTTCTTATGTTCTATGCCATATTATTGATGATACCTACATGTTTTATGCACACTTTATGTCATATTTGTGCATTTTCCGGAACTAACCTATTAACAAGATGCCGAAGTGCCGATTCTTCGTTTTCTGCTGTTTTTGGTTTCGAAATCCTAGTAACGAAATATTCTCGGAATTGGACGAAATCAAAGCCCGGGGGCCTATTTTTCCACGAAGCTTCCGGAAGTCCGAAGACGAGACGAAGAGGGGCCACGGGGTGGCCAAACCCTAGGGCGGCGCGGCCCCACCCCCGGCCGCGCCGGCCTATGGTGTGGGCCCCCGTGCCGCCTCTTGACTTGCCCTTCCGCCTACTTAAAGCCTCCGTGACGAAACCCCCGTGCCGAGAGCCACGATACGGAAAACCTTGCCGAGACGCCGTCGCCGCCGATCCCATCTCGGGGGATCCGGGAGATCGCCTCCGGCACCCTCGCCGGAGAGGGGATTCATCTCCCGGAGGACTCTACACCGCCATGGTCGCCTCCGGAGTGATGAGTGAGTAGTCTACCCCTGGACTATGGGTCCATAGCAGTAGCTAGATGGTTGTCTTCTCCTCATTGTGCTTCATTGTTGGATCTTGTGAGCTGCCTAACATGATCAAGATCATCTATCTGTAATTCTATATGTTGTGTTTGTCGGGATCCGATGGGTAGAGAATACTATGTCATGTTAATTATCAAGTTATTATACATGTGTTGTTTATGATCTTGCATGCTCTCCGTTTCTAGTAGAGGCTCTGGCCAAGTTTTTACTTTTAACTCCAAGAGGGAGTACTTATGCTCGATAGTGGGTTCATGCCTGCATTGACACCGGGACGAGTGACGAAAGTTCTAAGGTTGTGTTGTGCTTGTTGCCACTAGGGATAAAACATTGGCGCTATGTCCGAGGATGTAGTTGTTGATTACATTACGCACCATACTTAATGCAATTGTCTCGTTGTTAGCAACTTAATACTGGAGGGGTTCGGATGATAACTCTGAAGGTGGACTTTTTAGGCATAGATGCGGTTGGATGGCGGTCTATGTACTTTGTCGTAATGCCCAATTAAATCTCACTATACTTATCATGTCATGTATGTGCATTGTTATGCCCTCTCTATTTGTCAATTGCCCGACTGTAATTTGTTCACCCAACATGCTTTTATCTTATGGGAGAGACACCTCTAGTGAACTGTGGACCCCGGTCCATTCTTTAATACTGAAATACAAATCTGCTTGCAATACTTGTTTTACTATTTTCTCCGCAAACAATCA
This sequence comes from Lolium rigidum, assembly GCF_022539505.1. NCBI lineage: Eukaryota > Viridiplantae > Streptophyta > Magnoliopsida > Poales > Poaceae > Lolium > Lolium rigidum. The sequence goes on from NC_061510.1 coordinate 149,316,843, forward strand.
TCTTCCACACAATACGGTTAATCCTTTGTTACAGCAAGCCGGTGAGATTGACAACCTCACTCGTTTCGTTGGGGCAAAGTACTTTGGTTGTGTTGTGCGAGGTTCCACGTTGGCGCCGGAATCTCCGGTGTTGCGCCGCACTACATCCCGCCGCCATCAACCTTCAACGTGCTTCTTGGCTCCTCCTGGTTCGATAAACCTTGGTTTCTTTCTGAGGGAAAACTTGCTGCTGTGCGCATCATACCTTCCTCTTGGGGTTGCCCAATGAACGTGTGAAATACACGCCATCAGCGGCTACGGAACTCTTCGTGGAATATCGTCTGGTGTTTTAGGGTTTTCGCGACAGAGAGAATATATAGGCGAAGGGGCGATGTCGGTGGAGTCCCGAGGGGCCCACCCCATAGCTGGGCGCGCCCCCCCTCTTGGTCGCGCCGCCAGGTGGTGTGGGGCCCCCTTGGCCCCTCTCCGTCTCTCCTTCGGTGTTCTGGGTCCGTCTCGGTAAAATAGGAGGTTTGGCTTTTTTTTCGTCCAATTCCGAGAATATTTCCTGTGTAGGATTTCTGAAACCAAAAACAACAGAAAACAGGAACTGGCACCTCGGCATCTTGTCAATAGGTTAGTCCCGGAAAATGCATAAAATCATTATAAAGTGTGAGCAAAACATGTAGGTATTGTCATAAAACTAGCATGGAACATCAGAAATTATAGATACGTTAGAGACGTATCAGCTATAAAAGCACACCTCAAGCCGGAGTAAACAAGCTCCACAACTTCATAAAGGAATCACACACGATGCGCACACTGTCACCGTCACACCGTGGAGAGTGAATCCGGAGCTCATATTAAAGTAACCTCTAGAGTGCATAATAGACCGTTGCAATTTAGACTGAGTAATAACATAGCATACACACTATCAACAATAGCTATGAAAGGGGGAATAAATCACATCAATACTATCATAGTAATAGTTAACTTCATAATCTACAAGAGATTACAATCATAACCTACGCCAAGTACTACATGATGCACACACTGTCAACTTTACATCATGGAGGAGGAATAGACTACTTTAATAACATCACTAGAGTAGCACATAGATTAATAGTGATACAAAGCTCATGATCACATAAAGATCACACCATGGGAGAGAGAGATGAACCACATAGCTACCGGTAGAGTCCTCGGCCTCGGGGAGAACTACTCCCTCCTCATCATGGGAGACAGCAATGGCGATGAAGATGGCGGTGGTGTCGATGTAGATGACTTCCGGGGGCAATTCCCCGTCCCGGCGGCGTGCCGGAATAGAGACTTCTGTCCCCCGAAACTTGTCTTCGCGATGGCGGCGGCTACGGAACTCTTCGTGGAATATGAATTGATGTTTTAGGGTTTTCGGAGACGGAAGAATATATAGGCGAAGGGGCGATGTCGGTAGAGTCCCGAAGGGCCCACCCCATAGGGCGGCGCGGCCAGGGGTGGGGCCGCACCCCCCTAGGGTGTGGCCGCCTCGTGGCTCCACTTCGTCTCCTCTTCGGTGTTTTGGAAGCCTCCGTGGAAAATAAGACCGTGGGCTTTTGTTTCGTCCAATTCCGAGAATATTTCCTGTGTAGGATTCTGAAACCAAAAATAGCAGAAAACAGGAACTGAGGCTTCGGCATCTTGTTAATAGGTTAGTACCGGAAAATGCATCAAAACGATATAAAGTATGAATAAAACATGTAGGTATTGTCATAAAACTAGCATGGAACATAAGAAATTATAGATACGTTGGCGACGTATCACCAGTGCGCTCAAGCGCAGCGATCTCCTCAGCCATGGCAAGCTGCCATTCAGGATGACGACAGAGAGACCATACTAACTAGGAGAGTAACGGGCTGGAGCACGACGCTGACGAACAGGCCATGAATGGAGAAGCTCATCAGCGGAGGGCAACTCATCAGAAAAAGAGGAAGAAGGGACAGCATCAAAAGGATCTGAAGCCAGAGAATGAGGAGTACTAGGTGGACTAGACGGAGGAGAGGATGGCGCCGAAGGGGGCGCATCAGAACTAGGAGGGGGAGGAGAAGGGTGATACGTCTCCGACGTATCGATAATTTCTTATTTTCCATGCCACATTATTGATGATATCTACATGTTTTATGCACACTTTATGTCATATTCGTGCATTTTCTGGAACTAACCTATTAACAAGATGCCGAAGAGCCGATTCTTGTTTTCTGCTGTTTTTGGTTTCAGAAATCCTAGTAACGAAATATTCTCGGAATTGGACGAAATCAACGCCCAGGGTCCTATTTTGCCACGAAGCTTCCAGAAGACCGAAGGAGAGTCGAAGTGGGGCCACGAGGTGGCGACACACCAGGGCGGTGCGGCCCAGGCCCTGGCCGCGCCGACCTATGGTGTGGGCCCCTCGTGCCGCCTCTTTACCTTCCCTTCCGCCTACAAATAGCCTCCGTCGCGAAACCCCCAGTACCGAGAGCCACGATACGGAAAACCTTACAGAGACGCCGCCGCCGCCAATCCCATCTCGGGGGATTCTGGAGATCTCCTCCGGCACCCTGCCGGAGAGGGGATTCATCTCCCGGAGGACTCTTCACCGCCATGGTCGCCTCCGGAGTGATGAGTGAGTAGTTCACCCCTGGACTATGGGTCCATAGCAGTAGCTAGATGGTTGTCTTCTCCTCATTGTGCTTCATTGTTGGATCTTGTGAGCTGCCTAACATGATCAAGATCATCTATCTGTAATACTATATGTTGTGTTTGTTGGGATCCGATGGATAGAGAATACTATGTTATGTTAATTATCAAGTTATTACCTATGTGTTGTTTATGATCTTGCATGCTCTCCGTTATTAGTAGAGGCTCTGGCCAAGTTTTTGCTCTTAACTCCAAGAGGGAGTATTTATGCTCGATAGTGGGTTCATGTCTCCGTGAATGCGGGGAGTGACGAAACCTCTAAGGTTATGGATGTGCTTGTTGCCACTAGGGATAAAACATTGATGCTATGTCTAAGGATGTAGTTATTGATTACATTACGCACCATACTTAATGCAATTGTCTGTTGTTTTGCAACTTAATACTGGAAGGGGTTCGGACGATAACCTAAAGGTGGACTTTTTAGGCATAGATGCATGCTGGATAGCGGTCTATGTACTTTGTCGTAATGCCCAATTAAATCTCACTATATTTATCATGACATGTATGTGCATTGTTATGCCCTCTCTATTTGTCAATTGCCCGACTGTAATTTGTTCACCCAACATGCTTTTATCTTATGGGAGAGACACCTCTAGTGAACTGTGGACCCCGGTCCTATTCTTTACATCGCATACAAATCTGCTGCTATTGTTCTTTACTGTTCTTGCAAACAATTATCTTCCACACAATACGGTTAATCCTTTGTTACAGCAAGCCGGTGAGATTGACAACCTCACTGTTTCGTTGGGGCAAAGTACTTTGGTTGTGTTGTGCAGGTTCCACGTTGGCGCCGGAATCTACGGTGTTGCGCCGCACTACATCCCGCCGCCATCAACCTTCAACGTGCTTCTTGACTCCTACTCGGTTCGATTAAACCTTGGTTTCTTGCGAGGGAAACTTGCCGCTGTGCGCATCACACCTTCCTCTTGGGGTTCCCAACGGACGTGTCAACTACACGCATCAAGCAAATTTACGGCGCCGTTGCTCGGGAGATCAAGACACGCTGCAAGGGGAGTCTCCACTTCCCAATCTCTTTACTTTGTTTTTGTCTTGCTTTATTTTATTTACTACTTTGTTTGCTGCATTATATCAAAACACAAAAAAATTAGTTGCTAGCTTTACTTTATTTACTATCTTGTTTGCTATATCAAAAATACAAAAAAATTAGTTTACTTGCATTTATTTTATCTAGTTTGCTTTATTTACTACTGCTAAAATTGCCACCCCTGAAAATACTAAGTTTTGTGACTTCACAACCACAAATAATAATGATTTCTTATGCACACCTATTGCTCCACCTGCTACTACAGCAGAATTCTTTGAAATTAAACCTGCTTTACTGAATCTTGTTATGCGAGAGCAATTTTCACAGTGTTAGTTCTGATGATGCTGCTGCCCATCTCAATAATTTTGTTGAACTATGTGAAATGCAAAAGTATAATGATGTAGATGGTGACATTATAAAATTAAAATTGTTTCCTTTCTCATTAAGAGGAAGAGCTAAAGATTGGTTGCTATCTCTGCCTAAGAATAGTATTGATTCATGGACTAAATGCAAGGATGCTTTTATTGGTAGATATTATCCCCCTGCTAAAATTATATCTTTGAGAAGTAGCATAATGAATTTTAAACAATTGGATAATGAACATGTTGCTCAAGCTTGGGAAAGAATGAAATCTTTGGTTAAAAATTGCCCAACCCATGGACTGACTACTTGGATGATCATCCAAACCTTCTATGCAGGACTAAATTTTTCTTCGCGGAATTTATTGGATTCAGCTGCTGGAGGTACCTTTATGTCCATCACCTTGGGGGCGGCTACAAAGCTTCTTGATGATATGATGATTAATTACTCTGAATGGCACACGGAAAGAGCTCCACAAGAATGCAATGCATCTTGTCCCATTATATTGGGAAGACCTTTTCTTCGAACTGTTGGTGCTACCATTGATATGAAGGAAGGTAATATTAATTATCAATTTCCTCTCAAGAAAGGTATGGAACACTTCCCTAGAAAGAGAATGAAGTTACCTTATGATTCTATTATTAGAACAAATTATGATGTTGATGCTTCGTCTCTTGATGTTACTTGATATACACTTTCGCGCCTAGCTGAAAGGCGTTAAAGAAAAGCGCTTATGGGAGACAACCCATGTTTTTACTACAGTATTTTTGTTTTATATTTGAGTCTTGGAAGTTGTTTACTACTGTAGCAACCTCTCCTTATCTTATTTTTGTGTTTTGTTGTGCCAAGTAAAGTCTTTGATAGTAAAGTGAATACTAGATTTGGATTACTGCACAGCAACAGATTTCTTTGCTGTCACGATTCTGGGCCTAATTCTCTGTAGGTAACTCAGAAAATTAAGCCAATTTACGTGAGTGATCCTCAGATATGTACGCAACTTTCATTCAATTTGGGAATTTTCATTTGAGCAAGTCTGGTGCCTCAATAAAATCCATCTTTACGGACTGTTCTGTTTTGACAGATTCTGCCTTTTATTTCGCATTGCCTCTTTTGCTATGTTGGATGAATTTCTTTGATCCATTAATGTCCAGTAGTCTTATGCAATGTCCAGAAGTGTTAATAATGATTGTGTCACCTCTGAACATGTTAATTTTTATTGTCCACTAACCCTCTAATGAGTTGTTTCGAGTTTGGTGTGGAGGAAGTTTTCAAGGATCAAGAGAGGAGTATGATGCAATATGATCAAGGAGAGTGAAAGCTCTAAGCTTGGGGATGCCCCGGTGGTTCACCCCTGCATATTTTAAGAAGACTCAAGAATCTAATCTTGGGGATGCCCAAGGCATCCCCTTCTTCATCGACAACATTATCAGGTTCCTCCCCTGAAACTATATTTTTATTCCGTCACATCTTATGTACTTTGCTTGGAGCGTCGGTTTGTTTTTGTTTTTGTTTTGTTTGAATAAAATGGATCCTAGCATTCACTGTATGGGAGAGAGACACGCTCCGCTGTAGCATATGGACAAGTATGTCCTTAGGCTTTACTCATAATATTAATGGCGAAGTTTCTTCTTCGTTAAATTGTTATATGGTTGGAATCGGGAAATGCTACATGTAGTAATTCTAAAATGTCTTGAATAATTTGATACTTGGCAATTGTTGTGCTCATGTTTAAGCTCTTGCATCATATACTTTGCACCCATTAATGAAGAAACACTTAGAGCTTGCTAATTTGGTTTGCATATTTGGTCTCTCTAAAGTCTAGATAATTTCTAGTATTGAGTTTTGAACAACAAGGAAGACGGTGTAGAGTCTTATAATGTTAATATGTCTTTTATGTGAGTTTTGCTGCACCGTTCATCCTTGTGTTTGTTTCAAATAACCTTGCTAGCCTAAACCTTGTATCGAGAGGGAATACTTCTCATGCATCCAAAATCCTTGAGCCAACCACTATGCCATTTGTGTCCACCATACCTACCTACTACATGGTATTTATCCGCCATTCCAAAGTGAATTGCTTGAGTGCT
>NC_061510.1:149323122-149349851 GCF_022539505.1 Lolium rigidum
ATCAGGAAATAGAATAAGAAGCTCACTCTTGTACATTATGCCAAACTAGTGTAAACAAGAAACAAAAAGATGCAATTGCAGGATCTAAAGGAAATAGCTTCGAGCACACACACAACGGCGCCGGAAAAATACTTTACACGGGACCGGTGTATGAGAGCCTTTTACCTTTCCTCCCCGGCAACGGCGCCTGAAATGTGCTTGATGTCTACGGGAGCTTCTATTCTTGTAGACAGTGTTGGGCCTCCAAGAGCGAGAGGTTTGTAGAACAGCAGCAAGTTTCCCTTAAGTGGATCACCCAAGGTTTATCGATCTCAGGGAGGAAGAGGTCAAAGATATCCCTCTCATGCAACCCTGCAACCACAAAGCAAGAAGTCTCTTGTGTCCCCAACACACCTAATAGGTGCACTAGTTCGGCGAAGAGATAGTGAAATGCAGGTGGTATAAATAAGTAGTAGCAACGGCACCAGAAAAGTGCTTTGCCCGGGACGATAAACAAGCGGTAGTAATGCAGCGGTAGTAACGCGATAGAAACGAGTAAACAAGCAGCGATAGCGATATTTAGGAACAAGGCCTAGGGATTACACTTTCACTAGTGGACACTCTCAACATTGATCACATAACAGAATAGATAAATGCATACTCTACACTTTTGTTGGATGATGAACACATTGCGTAGGATTACACGAACCCTCAATGCCGGAGTTAACAAGCTCCACAATAATGCTCATGTTTTAGTAACCTTTAGTGTAAGATAGATCAACAGACTAAACCAAGTACTAGCATAGCATGCACACTGTCACCTTCATGCATATGTAGGAGGAATAGATCACATCAATATTATCATAGCAATAGTTAACTTCACAATCTACAAGAGATCATGATCATAGCATAAACCAAGTACTAACACGGTGCACGCACTCGTCACCTTTGCACACATGCAGGAGGAATAAAACTACTTTAATAACACATCACTAGAGTAGCACATAGATAAATTGTGATACAAAACATATTGCAATCTTAAAGAGATATAAATAAGCACCTCACTATGCCATTCAACATTGAGTAAGTATTCTGTGAAATATGGCCTAAGAGACCCACACGGTGCACACACTCGTCACCTTTACACACGTGGGACAAGGAGTCTCCGGAGATCACATAGGTAAAACTCACTTGACTAGCATAATGACATCTAGATTACAAGCATCATCATATGAATCTCAATCATGTAAGGCAGCTCATGAGATTATTGTATTGAAGCACATAGGAGAGAGATTAACCACATAGCTACCGGTACAGCCCCGAGCCTCGATGGAGAACTACTCCCTCCTCATGGGAGCAGCAGCGGTGATGAAGATGGCGGTGGAGATGGCAGCGGTGTCGATGGAGAAGCCTTCCGGGGCACTTCCCCGCTCCGGCAGGGTGCCGGAACGGAGACTCCTGTCCCCCGGATCTAGGCTTCGCGATGGCGGCGGCTCTGGAAGGTTTCTGTGGTTTTCGTCGAACGCCTCGAGGTTTTTAGGTCAGGGGCTTTATATAGGCGGAGAGGCGGCGCAGGAAGGCTTACGGGGGCCCACACCCTAGGGCCCCCCCCTTGGCCGCGCCGGGGTGTGGTGTGGTGGCCCTGCCCCCCTTCTCTGGCGGTTCTCGTGTGTTCTGGATGCTTCCGGGTAAAATAGGAACCTGGGCGTTGATTTCGTCCGATTCCGAGAATATTTCGTTACTAGGATTTCTGAAACCAAAAACAGCGAGAAAACGAGAACCGGCACTTCGGCATCTTGTTAATAGGTTAGTTCCGGAAAATGCACGAATATGACATAAAGTGTGCATATAACATGTAGATAACATCAATAATGTGGCATGGAACACAAGAAATTATCGATACGTTGGAGACGTATCGGACCGCCATCCAAGCTGCATCTATGCCTAAAAAGTCCACCTTCAGGTTATCGTCCGAACCCCCTCCGGTATTAAGTTGCAAAGCAACAGACAATTGCATTAAGTATGGTGCGTAATGTAATCAATAACTACATCCTCGGACATAGCATCAATGTTTTATCCCTAGTGGCAACAGCACAGCACAACCTTAGAACTTTCTGTCACTGTCCCATGTGTCAATGCAGGCATGAACCCACTATCGAGCATAAATACTCCCTCTTGGAGTTACTAGCATCAACTTGGCCGAGCCTCTACTAATAACGGAGAGCATGCAAGATCATAAACAACACATATGCAATAACTTGATAATTAACATAACATGGTATTCTCTATCCATCGGATCCCGACAAACACAACATAGAGTATTACGGATAGATGATCTTGATCATGTTAGGCAGCTCACAAGATCCAACAATGAAGCACAATGAGGAGAAGACAACCATCTAGCTACTGCTATGGACCCATAGTCCAGGGGTGAACTACTCACTCATCACTCCGGAGGCGACCATGGCGGTGTAGAGTCCTCCGGGAGATGAATCCCCTCTCCGGCAGGGTGCCGGAGGAGATCTCCGAGAATCCCCCGAGATGGGATCGGCGGTGGCGGCGTCTCGGTAAGGTTTTCCGTATCGTGGTTTTTTCGCATCGGGGTTTCGCGACGGAGGCTTTAAGTAGGCGGAAGGGCGAGTCGGGGGGCTAACGAGGGGCCCACACCACGGGCGGCGCGGGCCCCCTTGGCCGCGCCGCCTTGTGGTTTGGCCACCTCGTGGCCCCACTTCGTATGCTCTTCGGTCTTCCGGAAGGTCCGTGGCGAAATAGGCCCCCGGGTCTTGATTTCGTCCAATTCCGAGAATATTTCGTTACTAGGATTTCGAAACCAAAAACAGCAGAAAACAACAAGCGGCACTTCGGCATCTTGTTAATAGGTTAGTTCCAGAAAATGCACGAATATGACATAAAGTGTGCATAAAACATGTAGATATCATCAATAATGTGGCATGGAACACAAGAAATTATCGATACGTCGGAGACGTATCAGCATGTAGCAACAATTAGTGTTCTCATATGAGATTGAGGATATATGTCCAAAACTGAAACTTCCACCATGATTCATGGCTTTAGTTAGCGGCCCAACGTTCTTCTCTAACAATATGCATGCTCTAACCATTAAAGTGGTAGACCTCTCTTACTTCAGACAAGACGGACATGCATAGCAACTCACATGATATCCAACAAAGAGTAGTTGATGGCGTCCCCAGAAGCATGGTTATCGCACAACAAGCAACTTAATAAGAGATAAAGTGCATAAGTACATATTCAATACCACAATAGTTTTTAAGCTATTTGTCCCATGAGCTATATATTGTAAAGGTGAAGAATGGAAATTTTAAAGGTAGCACTCAAGCAATTTACTTTGGAATGGCGGAGAAATACCATGTAGTAGGTAGGTATGATGGACACAAATGGCATAGTGGTTGGCTCAAGGATTTTGGATGCATGAGAAGTATTCCCTCTCGATACAAGGTTTAGGCTAGCAAGGTTATTTGAAACAAACACAAGGATGAACCGGTGCAGCAAAACTCACATAAAAGACATATTGTAAACATTATAAGACTCTACACCGTCTTCCTTGTTGTTCAAAACTCAATACTAGAAATTATCTAGACTTTAGAGAGACCAAATATGCAAACCAAATTTAGCAAGCTCTAGGTGTTTCTTCATTAATAGGTGCAAAGTATATGATGCAAGAGCTTAAACATGAGCACAACAATTGCCAAGTATCAAATTATTCAAGACATTTTAGAATTACTACATGTAGCATTTCCCGATTCCAACCATATAACAATTTAACGAAGAAGATTCAACCTTCGCCATGAATACTATGAGTAAAGCCTAAGGACATATTTGTCCATATGCAACAGCGGAGCGTGTCTCTCTCCCACACAATGAATGCTAGGATCCATTTTATTCAAACAAAACAAAAACAAAAACAAACCGACGCTCCAAGCAAAGTATATAAGATGTGATGGAATAAAAATATAGTTTCAGGGGAGGAACCTGATAATGTTGTCGATGAAGAAGGGGATGCCTTGGGCATCCCCAAGCTTAGATGCTTGAGTCTTCTTAGAATATGCAGGGGTGAACCACCGGGGCATCCCCAAGCTTAGAGCTTTCACTCTCCTTGATCATATTGTATCATCCTCCTCTCTTGATCCTTGAAAACTTCCTCCACACCAAACTCGAAACAACTCATTAGAGGGTTAGTGCATAATAAAAATTAACATGTTCAGAGGTGACACAATCATTCTTAACACTTCTGGACATTGCATAAAGCTACTGGACATTAATGGATCAAAGAAATTCATCCAACATAGCAAAAGAGGCAATGCGAAATAAAAAGGCAGAATCTGTCAAAACAGAACAGTCCGTAAAGATGGATTTTATTGAGGCACCAGACTTGCTCAAATGAAAATGCCCAAATTGAATGAAAGTTGCGAACATATCTGAGTATCACGCACGTAAATAGGCATATTTTTCTGAGCTACCTACAGAGGGTCAGGTCGAAATTCGTGATAGCAAAGAAATCTGTTACTGCGCAGTAATCCAAATCTAGTATGAACCTTACTATCAACGACTTTACTTGGCACAACAATGCACAAAACTAAGATAAGGAGAGGTTGCTACAGTAGTAAACAACTTCCAAGACTCAAATATAAAACAAAAAATACTGTAGTAAAAACATGGGTTGTCTCCCATAAGCGCTTTTCTTTAACACCTTTCAGCTAGGCGCAGAAAGTGTATATCAAGTGTTATCAAGAGACGAAGTATCAACATCATAATTTGTTCTAATAATAGAATCAAAAGGTAACTTCATTCTCTTTCTAGGGAAGTGTTCCATACCTTTCTTGAGAGGAAATTGATATTTAATATTACCTTCCTTCATATCAATGGTGGCACCAACAGTTCGAAGAAAAGGTCTTCCCAATATAATGGGGCAAGATGCATTGCATTCAATATCCAAGACAACAAAATCAACGGGGACAAGGTTATTGTTAACGGTAATGCGAACATTATCAATTCTCCCCAAAGGTTTCTTTATAGCATTATCAACAAGATTAACATCCAAATAACAATTCTTCAATGGTGGCAAGTCAAGCATATTATAAATTTTCTTAGGCATAACGGAAATACTTGCACCAAGATCACATAAAGCATTACAATCAAAGTTATTGACCTTCATCTTAATGATGGGCTCCCAACCATCCTCTAGCTTTCTAGGAATAGAAGTTTCAAGTTTTAGTTTCTCTTCTCTAGCTTTTATGAGAGCATTTGTAATATGTTTTGTGAAAGCCAAATTTATAGCACTAGCATTGGGACTCTTAGCAAGTTTTTGTAAGAACTTTATAACTTCAGAGATGTGGCAATCATCAAAATCCAAACCATTACAATCTAAAGCAATGGGATCATCATCCCCAATGTTGGAAAAAATTTCAGCAGTTTTATCACAGGCAGTTTCAGCAGTTTTAGCAGTTTCAGGCAATTTTGCACGCTTTGCACTAGGAGAAGAAACATTGCCAACACCAATTATTTTACCATTGATAGTAGGAGGTGCAGCAACATGTGAATCATTAACATTACTAGTGGTGGTAATAGTCCAAACTTTAGCTACATTATTCTCTTTAGCTAGTTTTTCATTTTCTTCTCTTTCCCACCTAGCATGCAATTCAGCCATCAATCTTATATTCTCATTAATTCTAACTTGGATGGCATTTGCTGTAGTAACAATTTTATTTTCAATATCCCTATTAGGCATAACTTTCGATTTCAAAAGATCAACATCAGAGGCAAGACTATCAACCTTAGAAGCGAGAATATCAATTTTATTGAGCTTTTCCTCAACAGATTTGTTAAAAGCAGTTTGTGTACTAATAAATTCTCTAAGCATAGCTTCAAGTCCAGGGGGTGTGTTCCTATTATTGTTGTAAGAATTCCCATAAGAATTAGCATAACCGTTACCATTATTATAAGGATATGGCCTATAGTTATTACTAGAATTGTTCCGATAAGCATTGTTGTTGAAATTATTATTTTTAATGAAGTTTACATCAACATGTTATTCTTGGGCAACCAATGAAGCTAACGGAACATTATTAGGATCAACATTAGTCCTATCATTCACAAGCATAGACATAATAACATCAATCTTATCACTCAAGGAAGAGGATTCTTCGACAGAATTTACCTTCTTACCTTGTGGAGCTCTTTCCGTGTGCCATTCAGAGTAATTAATCATCATATTATCAAGGAGCTTTGTTGCTTCACCAAGAGTGATGGACATAAAGGTACCTCCAGCAGCTGAATCCAATAGGTTCCGCGAAGAAAAGTTCAGTCCTGCATAAAAGGTTTGGATGATCATCCAAGTAGTCGGTCCATGGGTTGGGCAATTTTTAACCAAAGATTTCATTCTTTCCCAAGCTTGTGCAACATGCTCATTATCCAATTGTTTCAAATTCATTATGCTACTCCTCAAAGATATAATTTTAGCAGGGGGATAATATCTACCAATAAAAGCATCCTTGCATTTAGTCCATGAATCAATATTATTCTTAGGCAGAGATAGCAACCAATCTTTAGCTCTTCCTCTTAATGAGAAAGGAAACAATTTTAATTTTATAATGTCACCATCTACATCTTTATACTTTTGCATTTCACACAATTCAACAAAGTTATTGAGATGGGCAGCAGCATCATCGGAACTAACACCGGAAAATTGCTCTCGCATAACAAGATTCGATAAAGCGAGGTTTAATTTCAAAGAATTCTGCTGTAGTAGCAGGTGGAGCAATAGGTGTGCATAAGAAATCATTATTATTTGTGGTTGTGAAGTCACACAACTTAGTATTTTCAGGAGTGGCCATTTTAGCAGTAGTAAATAAAGCAAACTAGATAAAGTAAATGCAAGTAACTAATTTTTTTGTGTTTTTGATATAGAGTGCAAGACAAGTAAATAAAGTAAAGCTAGCAACTAATTTTTTGTGTTTTGATATAATGCAGCAAACAAAGTAGTAAATAAAATAAAGCAAGACAAAAACAAAGTAAAGAGATTGGATTGTGGAGACTCCCCTTGCAGCGTGTCTTGATCTCCCCGGCAACGGCGCCAGAAAAAGAGTTTGATGGCGTGTAACTCACACGTTCGTTGGGAACCCCAAGAGGAAGTTATGATGCGCACAACAGCAAGTTTTCCCTCAGAAAGAAACCAAGGTTTATCGAACCAGGAGGAGCCAAGAAGCACGTTGAAGGTTGATGGCGGCGGGATGTAGTGCGGCGCAACACCGGAGATTCCGGCGCCAACGTGGAACCTGCACAACACAACCAAAGTACTTTGCCCCAACGAAACAGCGAGGTTTTCAATCTCACCGGCTTGTCTGTAACAAAGGATTAGATGTATAGTGTGGATGATGATTGTTTGCAGAAAACAAGTAAAGAACAATAGCAGCAGATTTGTATTTCAGATGTAAAGAATGGACCGGGGTCCACAGTTCACTAGAGGTGTCTCTCCCATAAGATAGCATGTTGGGTGAACAAATTACAGTCGGGCAATTGACAAATAAAGAGAGCATGACAATGCACATACATGATATGATGAATATTGTGAGATTTAATTGGGCATTACGACAAAGTACATAGACCGCTATCCAGCATGCATCTATGCCTAAAAAGTCCACCTTCAGGTTATCATCCGAACCCCTTCCAGTATTAAGTTGCAAAACAACAGACAATTGCATTAAGTATGGTGCGTAATGTAATCAATAACTACATCCTCGGACATAGTATCAATGTTTTATCCCTAGTGGCAACAGTACATCCATAACCTTAGAGGTTTCTGTCACTCCCCCATATTCACGGAGACATGAACCCACTATCGAGCATAAATACTCCCTCTTGGAGTTAAGAGCAAAAACTTGGCCGAGCCTCTACTAATAACGGAGAGCATGCAAGATCATAAACAACACATAGGTAATAGATTGATAATCAACATAACATAGTATTCTCTATCCATCGGATCCCGACAAACACAACATATAGAATTACGGATAGATGATCTTGATCATGTTAGGCAGCTCACAAGATCCGACAATGAAGCACATGAGGAGAAGACAACCATCTAGCTACTGCTATGGACCCATAGTCCAGGGGTGAACTACTCACTCATCACTCCGGAGGCGACCATGGCGGTGAAGAGTCCTCCGGGAGATGAATCCCCTCTCCGGCAGGGTGCCGGAGGTGATCTCCGAATCCCCCGAGATGGGATTGGCGGCGGCGGCGTCTCAGTAAGGTTTTCCGTATCGTGGCTCTCGGTACTGGGGGTTTCGCGACGAAGGCTTTAAGTAGGCGGAAGGGCAATGCGGGGGGCCACACGAGGGCCCCACACGCCAGGGCCGCGCGGCCAAGACCTGGGCCGCGCCGCCCTGCTGTGGCGGCGCCTCGTGGCCCCACTTCCTTTCCCCCTCGGTCTTCTGGAAGCTTCGTGCCAAAATAGGACCCTAGGCGTTGATTTCGTCCAATCCCGAGAATATTTCCTTTGTAGGATTTCTGAAACCAAAAACAGCAGAAAACAGCAATTGGCTCTTCGGCATCTCGTTAATAGGTTAGTGCCGGAAAATGCATAAATACGACATATAATGTGTATAAAACATGTAGATATCATTAATAATGTGGCATGGAACATAAAAAATTATCGATACGTCGGAGACGTATCAGTGCTATAATATCCTGAAGAAGAGGTTGAAGTCTATTAGCCAGACACTTTGAGACAACCTTGTAAATAACATTGCACAAGCTAATGGGCCTAAAATCCTTGAGGTCCTCCGGATCGGCGGCAAGAGCAAAATTTTGCGCGTATAAATTGGATATGGCCAAGGCTTATGATCGCGTTGATTGGAGGTTTTTGGAAGGGGTTTTAGCGAAGATGAGCTTTCATAGTCAATGGATACAGTGGGTGATGACGTGTGTCACAACTGTTAGCTACTCGGTTCGCTTTAACGGAAATATATTGGACTCCTTCTTCCTCACGCGAGGTCTACACCAAGGTGACCCTTTATCGCCATACTTGTTCCTTTTTGTTGCTGATGGTTTCTCTACTTTGATGAAAAAGCACATTCAGTCGGGTGCCATGAAGGAGCTATATATTTTCCGTCGAGCTCCTGGGATTTCTCATCTTCTCTTTGCGGATGATTGCCTTCTCTTCTTTGAAGGATCGGTGGAACAAGCTCATTCTATCAAATCTATTCTAGATGATTATGAAAGAGGGACGGGACAATTGGTGAGTCTGGGGAAGTGCTCTATTTTATATGGCAGACAGTGCAATAATGATATACAGGCTGAAATTAAGTACATCTTAAAATATGAAACTGAGACCTTCGAGGAGAAGTATCTTGGACTACCTGTGCCTGAAGGAGGCATGAAGGGAAGTAAATTCAAACTGATGAAAGGAAGGTTCTCGCGACGAGCTAGTGATTGGAATGAGAAGTACATGTCTAGTGGTGCTAAAGAGACTGTCATCAAATCAGTTCTACAGTCCCTAATGACTTATGTTATGGGTGTTTTCAAATTTCCAGCGGGTGTTACAGATGATTTGGCCAAGATTATAAGAGATTTTTGGTGGGGTGATGAGGAAAATAAAAGGAAGATGCATTGGATGTCTTGGGAAAAGATGACAAGGCAAAAGTGTCAAGGTGGTATAGGCTTCCGAGACTTGCGAGTCTTCAACCAAGCCTTGCTCGCGAGGCGGGCATGGCGGCTTATCTAATTTCCAGATAGTCTATGTGCCCGGATTTTGAAGGCAAAATTACCCATCGGCGCATCTGCTGGATACAGCTTTTGATAAAAACGCTTCTCAAACCTGGCAAGGTATAGAAAATGGCTTGGAATTGTTAAAAAGGGGCAATATGGCGTATTGGCTCAGGTACAAGTGTGAGAATATTCAGGGACAATTGGCTACCACGCTTGGATCAGCCTAAATTGAATGGGAGAAGAGGTAATGCTAGATTGAGGTGGGTGGCAGACCTCATTGATCCTTATACAAGGACCTGGAATGAAGGCCTGGTAAGATAGTGATGTTTGGCAATTGATGTTGATGCAATCCTGGCAATAAAATTACCAACAAGGAGGTGTGATGACTTTGTGTCCTGGCTTCCAGAGAAGAACGAAATTTTTAGCTTTAGATCAGCATATCGCTTGGGACTACAGCCAGCTATTGAAGGTCTGAGCGGTAGCCAAAGTAGCTCGGAATCTGAAGGCGATCACGGCATCTGGAATCTGGTGTGGCGTGCAAAAGTCCCACAGAAACTACGTGTGTTTGCGTGGAGGGCAGCTACTTCTACCCTGGCGGTGCGTGTTGGCCTCCATCATCGGATGTCTAAGGTTGATCCAATATGTACGGTCTGTGGCGCGGCAGCTGAGGATGAACATCATGCGCTGATCACATGTACGCTTGCGCGGGCGCTGCGGAAGGGTATGCGGGAATTTTGGTCCTTGCCACCGGAGGAGGCTTTCCTCCGCAAGGGTACCGAATGGCTTCTGTCGCTGCTTAATAGAGCCTCTCAAGAATCACAAGCTCAAATCATTTTTCTTCTTTGGCGTGTTTGGCATCACCGCAATAACATTATCCATGGAGACGGCAAGGCGTCGGTGGCGGCGTCTATTCCTTACCTGGGGAATTATTTTGAAAGTTTTACAGTTGCATCACATGCAATATCGAATCCGAAAGGGAAGCTACCAGTGTCAAGTGCCGGTTCTAATGATTCTGCGGATCTGTCGACGTCTTGTCGATGGATAGCTCCAGAAGTTGGCTCTCTGAAGGCCAACGTTGACGCTGGTTGGGATGCAGCTACTAAGAAGGGAGGTATTGGTATCATTATTCTAGATCAGAAAGGTTGTACGATACAATCAGCATGGAGGTTTCTTCCTAGATGCTTAAGCGCGGAAGAGGCAGAAGCAATTGCATGTGTAGAAGGTTTGAACCTCCTTGTTCAACTACAATGTACTTCCGTGGTGGTGGAAACGGACTGCTCAAGAGTTGTAGAGGTGATGAATAGCAAGATGATGGATCGCTCGGCAAGCTGGTTAGTGTACTCGGAGGGCCAAGAACTTCTGAACCTTCACCAGAATTTCTCGATTACTAAAGTAGGTCGTCTGTGTAATAGGGTAGCACACGGGCTAGCTCTTCTAGGTAAAAGTGGGGTCTCTGATTCTATTACAGGGTCAACACCTGTGAATGTGGCAAAGTTGATCAGGGAGGAGTGTAGTTTTAGTGGTGTAACATCCTCTAGGACGTAGTTCCCCTGATCCCTAATGTAACCATTCTATGACTTTGGTGCAGCAAGTTTCTGACGCACTCTTTTGCTTATCAGAGTACCTAAGGGGACTGGAAGGTTTTTAATGAGACGGCTTGCTTGCGTAATATATTATGGTTCATCTTAAAAAAAAAAGAAATTCATAGACATCTTTGACATGACACAAAGAATACATAATTGCCTTATAAGTTTATAGGGAGTATAATAATAATAAAATACAGCTAGGCGTCCATATACGAAGAATTTGACAGCATATCAACGCAGAATGTAAGATTTAGGGGAGTCAGGGCTTGGAAAGGAATTCGCGTAGTAGCGGTGACGGTTGTAAGAAAATCGAGTACATCGACATTATTGCATCGAGGTACTGAACATAAGGATTGCCATTTTCATCTGATAAGTTCAGAATACCAAATCGAGACACTGTCGATTTCTTTCACATCTCTGTAGTCGATTTGGGTGCTCAGAAAAATCCATTCACAGTTTCATAAATACTGACCGTCTATCATTTAGAGGTGAGATTATTTGGCTGCTAAGTTCAGCTGTTTGAATGAGACGTCACCATACCCAGATTCATCAAGAAAGCTAGAAATACTAAGCTAGAAAGCACCAATCAACACTGTATCTCCCCGTAAAAATAAAATGCATGAAGTGCTGCTCCTTTGTTATCAGTTTTAGTTATCTGCAATTGTGATTTTCCATCGGCAAATAGCTATAAGCTAATCAAGATCTTTTAAATAAGCAAGCAATCCTTACTCAACCTCACTACTGTAATCAACGTGGCATATGCAGTCAGCAAATTGCTGTGACAAAGTCTGCAGTGCCCTATACACATGATTAATTTACGCAAAGTTTTTGAAAGTATACCCTGCCAGGGCGACTCAGGGAGGAGGCGCCATTGGAGGGGAGATGGGAGGGGTCACCACGAGAGGGGGAAGAGGGGGCGGGGGCTCGCGATGGTAGAGGATAGGACACGGCTCCAACAGAGATCGGCTGCTCTACGCTGCTGCTCAGCGGCCTTCCGCTGGAGCTTCTTACCGATGGAAAAGGATAGGGTGGCCGGGCAGGGAGGCGGCGTCGTGGGATCTGGACCAAGGCGCTGGCGGGGAGGGTATCTGGTGCAGGGTGATGGCGGCACAGCTGTCTCTGCAATCGGGTGCAGGCGGTGGCGTTCGGGGATCTTCGTTTGGAGGGTTGGCCGAACCGTTTTCTACTCAAGCGGTGGCAGGATGTGTAATTTCCATCGAAAACTGAGGGTAAGAAGAAAACGGACGAAAAATATGGGGAGAAACCTTACTAGGTAGGAGTATAGACTAGTACAATGCCCGCGCGTTGCGGCGGAAGAAAATACACAGCATACTCGTATAATTACCGTACCTTGTAGTCAATACTAATTTTGATTTAAATTTAAAATGTTGCTTGCACAAATGTCACTAAGTTTGGATACATCTACGAGAAACAGATAGGTTCTTCATAATTAGTTGTTAGTTATGCAGGGCTTTAGGCGTGGTACCCTTCTGCTAGAAGATAGCTCGCAGTAAACAAAGTTTTTTTTGTATGAAGAAAATCTGTAGATAGGCTAAGTGAAGTTCTAAAGTGACAGTTCAATTTTATTGCACCTGTGCTTACAGGTTTATATTTTACTGCAAAGAAGATATCGGAGCCATAAGATGGTCTATAGGAGATAGGCAAAAGAAAAGTTATCTTTACAGAGTAAATAGTATTAAAAAAAAGACATGGTAGTGATTTTTTTCCTTGTGTTATTTTTTTGTTCCCCTCCCCCCTCCCCCGATTCACCATCTTCTTGCCGCATGGACTCTAGTAGGTAGCAACCGCCGCCAACCACTGGCCACCGACGGTAGCCCCGACCCTCCCTCTCTTCGACCACCGCCCTACCTCTCCCCTCCCTTTTTTGTATGCATCATACAACCCCGACGCGGACATCATCTGTGGTATTATTTTTTTTCGAGTGTTTGCTGGTTCCGCACTTCCCCTCATCACCTCGTGGCCATTCTTATATTTTGAAAAAGGCGAAGATTTTTGAAATATTATTTGATTTTATTATGTGAGGAGTGATGTTTTGGCACATGGGGGCATATGCTTCCTTTATTTTGAAATGCATCTTGACATATTTTGAAATGTTAAAAGTTTAAAACAAAAAAAATATTGCATACATTTTATGTGCTACGCGCTCATAAAGTCGTTTCATGAAAAATCCACTTCTTGTGTGACGTGTGTGCAAAAAGACAAAATTTGATGCTAAAAATAAGCCTTCTCATAAGTTTTTTTTCTCCTTTTTTACATAGACCACACAAATTATCAATTTTACGTGAAATTTGACGAAAGCACGTATATTATGGAGATGCACATGTAGAATTTTTTATCAAAAAGTTTCGAGACTTCAAAATATTTTTTTGGTAGAGTGAACATATGCACGTGCGAGCCGAATTGAGTTTCCCCTTAACATCGATGTAATATAGATATCATGGGTAACACCCTGCATTACGTGCTTCTTTTAGTTATATATATATGCACTATATATACTGGCACTCTGGAAGACAAGGAAGCTCATAATCCCGTTCAAAAGAAAAAGGTTTTTTTAGTGTGAGAGATAGCTGACCCGGACTTTTGGCTCATGGGTGCTACCCACCCCCATAAATCTACCGCACATAGTTGCTTTGAGATGGATCCAAAGTAAGAGAAATTAAAACGGTCAGAAATGCTGCTATTCGCAATACAAATCTATACAGGTACTGAACCTGACAGATACCCTGTCGTGGCCCACACCGAATTGAAACCCCTGCACTAAGGGCATGTACAATGGTGATGACTCAGCTGTCTGTAAGTGGTAGTTATAGGTAATTTTGGTGATGTGGAGGAAAGAGAATGAGGAGAGAGAAGGAGGCTATCTGTAAAGTTACAGACAGTCTGTAGGCTTCTTACAGACAGCTTACAGACACCACCTTTATTGTTGTATGAAGGGTGTCTATAACTTATACTCACATATAGCTATGACTAAAAATAGATAACTTACAGACAGACTATTGTATACACTGTCTATATCATTGTCTATAGATGACATGGAGTAGTATTACAGAAACCATCCGCCCTAAAGCAGTAAAGCACACCACCTCTCTCTACCGATCCTATCGTCCTCAACCCACAAAACCTAAGCAGCCACCGCCGCCGCCGCCCCCGCCGCATCGCCGCCGGCTCGGTTGGCGCACCCATCCCCACCGGATCTCGTCCTCCTCAACGCGTGGGAGCCGTGGTCTCCGGCATCCTCCTCGGCGGCTCCCAGGAGGCGGGCGTCATACTCGCACGGCCAGGCGAGCCCTCACCAGATCCTGTTCTCATCCACACCGGGAGGCATGGGGGGATGGCGACGACGAAGAAGACACGGGTCCTCCACGGCTCTGAGCCAACCCCGCAGTTGAGGTTCCTGGAGGACGCCGCCCTTCAGTTCCAGATCAAGCGAGCGGTAAATGGCCAGGCCCCAACCTGGTGAGGTGTGAGGTTGCACCATATCTCGGCCATCTCATTCCTGAGCATTTTTTTATTGGCTCATGAATGATCCTATCAGTATTTCTTGTTGGTGGATTTTCATTTTTTTTCTCTGTTTGGTGATCGTGAGGGATTTGTTGTATTTATTGTTGGTGGATTTTCAGTTTTTTTTTTTAATTCTGTTCGGTGCATCTGAGAACTGAGGGATTGATCTCCACATTTGTGTTACTAGCAACGCTCAATATGGATTAGAATAAATGATTGCCGCCGCGCTCAATATGGATTAGAATAAATGATGGTCTTTTTCTAAGAGTGCAGTGCATAGTTCAACCAGAATGCTAGATGTGACTTCAGTAAAATACAAACTGGCTAGATGTGACTTTCACTAATATACAAACTGGTTATCAGAGAAACCATCCATAGAGGAGATGTGCAGAAGCATACAGTACATGATTTATATTATGGGTGTAATAACATGCAGATTAGATGATAAGTTTGCATTTCGTCACAAATTTCATTACACCATCAAACATAAATTAGACAGTGCAATTCAATTTAAAACAGGGTGCACACTTGGTAATAACCAGAACCTAAAAACACAGTAGAACACACGCCAGGACAATCATCTTGATTCTTTTTACTTGGTCCAATTTCATTGCTTTCGCCTATTGCGCTATGGAATAGTGCCACTGGTGAGCTCCTTGTGGAAAGTTCATCTTGGTCATCATTTGGGCAGTCAATATGTATTCAGCCGAGGAGATGCTCCCCTTCGTGAGGAGTCCTTCCTTCTGCGTCTGGTTCCTTCTGATAGGTAGGCAGCGTAGATGGCCCGTGCGGCTTCGATACCCAAGTTTATGCCTAATATGTGCTCATTATTTGGTCTCTGGCCTAAGCTCACCTATTTAAACCAAGGCTGTAATCCAAACTTGTATAAAAATGTGGTTTTAGAACTACTTTAGAAGGTCACAAACCTGCACCTATTTATATAAAGAAAAAATAGATAACTTACAACGATTGAGTTGCAAGAAGCAAATAAGACAACATTCACATAGCAGTAATAAAGATCATACCAAAAATGTGTGGGAGAAATGGTATTTTCCTTCATCTTTCCTCCTCTCTCAATCTTTTATTCTCCGGTGAGAAGGCAGGTATTCTGGGTTGTCTTCCATATTGATCTCATTTGTACAACATGACAACAACTGTAGGAGGCAACGAATGTCTTAAGAATTTATGTAGTTCAAGCTAGCAGAACAAATAAGTTGTCCACTACGCTCTCTAGATAACATTGTTCTAAAAAATGTACTTATACCAAAAGGAGAGATGAAGTAGTAGAACTAATATGAATTTATATCTGCTATCACGAGGTGTATCGCACATACACTACATGGGCACATCATTGGTAGTTAGTATGCATGTGAATGTTGCATATATTATGTGTAAAAGTAGAGTTGAGCTAGTGGTGCTAATATTTTTCAGCCCCTATTTTATAATTCATGAAGTAGCTTGTTTTACAAACATGAAGCAATCATAAATTTGCACAATATAGTAAACTTGTTATAAGTATAACATATATTATATATTGTGGTATCATGGACACTATTCTTAAATAAAAGGACAAAGTTTTAGCAGAAAAAGCTCAAAACTGATAGTAAATAAATACACTTCTGTTTTTAATACTGGAAGAGGACCACCTGTTGGAGTGGCTCTGATGGTCTATAATATTTGATAATCCACAAAACGACCAGAATATGTGGCACATCTTCAACAGCAATAATCATCGATCCTCAAACTTTCTGATACTCAAACTGACAGTACAATATTACCTTTTAGTGTCAGAAGTTACTATGCAGCTAAGAATCCGCTAGATAACACAATAGTCGCTCCGAGCGGTACTCCATGCAAAGAAATGGAAGAGACCATATGATTAGTTATATGGCACCTTCAGTTGCTTGTTGTCTTCTCAACCACACAATCTGTGAGCCAATGTTGGGCATATGCCTAGTTTCCCTTCGTCCGGAGGTGCAATGTCGTTACGTCATGTGGAAGCATCGCACCTATCATAAAATCAATATTCAATTTAACATAATTTCTTAATTATGATTGTAGAGATTGACTTCATTGCGTATGTTGCTACTAAAATAGGAGCCAGAGAATGCACGATTATCATTGAAGGCAACATATGTTAGTTCGCCAAAACAAAAAAAACAAAGAGAACAAAATCTAGAGGACAACTGGCAAAACCTAGATCGAGAAGTCATATAGAAATTTGGTGTGTGCTTAACTGAAGCATGTGATGTCATACTGTCGATGCCATGGGAACTTGGAAACTAACCTGAATATGTAATAAATTTTTTTTGCCATTCTCACCCATAAATTTGAAGTATGTTCTGTAAAAGAAGATATTTAATCCCAGCAGTTCAAGTGATATGTCTGCATCTATATACAATCAATGGCAGGAAGTAGGGGATTTATGCTCAGAACTCCAGATTTCACCATCCCAGAAGTCCTAACTTGGGGCGAAGTAAAAATTCAGCTCTTGGCGTCGTTATCTACATACAAAGGGCCAAAAAAAATTAGACACCCAACCTCAGAGGGTAATTCCACTGGTCTATATGCTAAATGTTTGTGAAGAATTGTTATAGAAAACATGATTTTTTGTAATTTTTTCTAAAAAGAACAGAGCATTGAATAATACTATCAGAGTACGGTTATGTCAGTATGCCCAACATAATAAAGATAGGCACATGGAGCAGAAACAGAGTTGTTGGGGGATGCCTGTGGTTTTTGATATCAAATCTTCAAGGATAGAGCAATCAAATACGTTAAAGCTCTCCTTTTTTGTGCCTCCTGGAAATACAGTCTGGTCCATTTGAAGACCCTTAAGAGCAATCATGTGCAGGAGTTTTCTGTAACTTCTCGACAACAGAGATGACAGCAGGTATCTTCAGAATCAGTAGTAGCTAGTAAACATGTAGAATCTATTTCAACAAAATCATCCAAGCATGTGCCACATTTCATACAAAATTTTATGAATTAGCCGGGGAAACCAAAAAATGTGGGTTGATCTATTGCAAAAAAATAATCACAATATAGAAATAATGCAAAATATCTAAAGAACCATTGAAGACAACCTAAATGGTCACTTGCTCATTTATCTATCCATGAAAACATTCATATTCATATTTTTCAATAACAGGGGTATATAACTTGAAGTCACGGACAACTAAAAATTGTGAAAATACAATACCTAATCTTCTCTCGAAGTTTTCAAGTACATACAGTTGGAAATCTAAGATTTACACTCATAATAGAAAATAATGTAGAAACATATTGGAGGTACAATCAATTTGCAAATTACCTACGTGCATTTTTCTCGTTTAAGGGTCCGCATGACTATAGAGTTTCTAGTTGAACAGAAATTTCATGTAGAAACAATTGGTCGAACAGAGACCCGACAACTAATCCATCAGAAGCACCAGCTACCACATTATCAGTAGTGTGCCTTATCGATGGTCTATATATGGAGGTACACCATGACTGTTTGTACTGGCCTATGTGGTTTGCTAGCACGCAACCTTCCAATGTGTCACCCATATGGTGTTTTTTTTCAAACAATGTATGTAAAGAAACAAAATGTGAGGAAAAGAATGTAGCAGCTAGAGCACCGTACATGTTACAAAGCCAGGCTCTGTGAGTATGTAAAACAAATTATTATGTATAAGACTGGAACAGAAACTCACTGTTGACTGCTAGTGAGACCAGCAACCGACACTAAATTCATAAAATTCTACTCATGACTAAACAAATTCAGATAATTCTACAATAGAGTAGCTTATAAGACAGGAGAATACTAAAAATACTTCTTCCTTACATATTCCCTAGCTTATGAAATGTCAATGCAAATGATTTCGAACTTTTTTTTAATTCTACCTTCATATAATTTAGAGAGTACATACAGCACAACGATAATAGTGCTAATTAAACATGAATTAGATACAACATATCATATTTGTCGGCTTGCAAAAGGTTGAATCCAACTGTGGAGTTATGTTACACGCGACTGTAAGGGGGCAAATGGGCAATAAGGCAAGAAATTTGAGATTTTTACTGTGACAAAATAGAAAATTTTC
The DNA here is from genome assembly GCF_022539505.1 of Lolium rigidum. NCBI lineage: Eukaryota > Viridiplantae > Streptophyta > Magnoliopsida > Poales > Poaceae > Lolium > Lolium rigidum. Next base: position 149,342,042 of record NC_061510.1, read on the forward strand.
CTCTCTATCTACCGGGAATGGAAAAGAAAGGAATTCTCAAAAGACATGACGGAACATATTTTGGTCGTCTTGGTCATATTGTTATAATAGCACTAAGACATTAATGGTGGCATGAAGAATATTAATCCTTGCTACGGAACAACTGCTTTGGTTGCACTAATAACGAATAAAGACATTAATGGTGCCATGGACAATATTAGTCCTTGGCACGGAATAGCTGATTTGCTTCCAAAAATGACCAATAAGTCAAGCCCTATGCTCTCGACAGATATCTTTTTTAGCGTAATTACTTATTTCATCAAGCAGTATAATGAAACAATGCCTGGTGATGAATTGAAGGGATCAATATCTGAAAGAAGGATGATAAATTTTGGAAGAGATGGTAATGTTTACACTTTAATCTCATTGCAAATGCAGATCATCAAGAAAAAATGTAAAATGAAATCAGAAACATAGGTGTAGGTAAGTAATCGTGAACTGAGATAAGGAAAATCTTATGATAAAAATATGAGTAAGCCAAATAATTTATAGCAGGCTCAAGGTATAACATTGTGAAAAAGAAGACAGATAAATAAGTTGGGCCAATGCATTGTTTCTACAAATTAGAAGGACAAAATAAGTTCAGTGTCAACAACCATAGAATATCACCTCACATTCCACAAGTATACACTCTGATTTGTCTAGTAGCCTCTGCTTACCCAGATGCGGCCAATACATGCAAGGTTCTTCTGTTGACAGCTCTTTAAGTTGACCTCTCTGATCAATGAGGTCTAGACAGTGTCTTGCCTCGGATCTGCAGAGGAGAGAAAAAATCAGTACGGAATGAGAGAAGAACACATGTGGTAGCTCTCTAGAACGAAACAGCCATGTTATGTTCAAATTGGGCCTTGCAAATGCCATGCCAAATTGTACCCTAGTATGTATCATGGTTGTACAAAAACTCCTTAATTAGTAGCTCAGAAGGCTGAGAAATGGTATAGAATATTACCTACTTCCTCTTAAAGAGGTTTTTAAAAATCCGCTAGTGGAGGGATGAATAAATATATGGTGATCTTGTTGTACACTTTTATACTTATGTGTTCTCTGAGCTGATACATCACATAGAGGATTAAATTTATTCACTCAAGCAGGGTGATCTGAAGGATTACGTGCTCAGTTCTGTCCGCTAGCTACAGATTGCTTGAGCACTGCCAGTGTTGTCATGTACAGAGAAGAAGCTGTTCACAGAAGCCATTAGCAGACTGATAGGCACTTCATGCCATGGCTTCTCCATTCTTAACAATACAATTAGACGATGATTGGAATTGGCGCAAGAGCATACCAGTCCATTGTAATATTGATAGAGAGAGAACCCTGTACTTTGGTGAGCTGAATAACACAGTAGAGATTACTCTGGCTTCACTATTCTGAACAATACAGTTAACTAATATAGCAAATTGTGGATGCCATGATATGCTGACATTATAAATAGATTCATATTTATCTAAATGTAGAAAAAGATTAGGACTACCTTACCATCACGGTATGTTTTTAGTTTTTACTCTATATAACAATGGCGTAAACATTGCATGTTTAATGAAATAGGTCCAAATGTTGATCCAACTTCATAAGATAGGGAAACCAATGATAGATTCTTGAGTCTGCAATAGGAAGCAAGAAAACGGTATACCTAATTAAGAGCAATTCCCTCAAGAATAAACCTGCACAAAAGGCCTTCTTGTGCACAACTCAGAATATTGCAAGCTCATCAGACCGACCAACCAGATCAAGAAATCATGAAGTTGTTGCCTGCATCAGACATCTTCAGGGTGCCATACTCGATGGACAAAACAGTGTAGTTTAAGGCTCCATTTTTCACAATCTGAATCATGGAACATCTGAGAATAGTACACCTTGCAATTTCTGCATACAGAGCTGGAAGTCAATAAACAAAAGAGAGTGAAGAAAAATCTGCAACCAAACTTTGTTCTTGACCCGATGGACAAACAAAGCAATATCTTTTTTCATGTTTTGGAATTTCTTCACCCGATGGACAAACAAACGTGCCGACGAATGTCTGATGCACCGGTGCGCTGACCCTATGCTCACTGAGCTCAAGTTAGGCGGGAGAGGGAGAACAGAGAGAGGCAACGTACCTGTGGATCGACGCCACTCGTTGCCGCTGGTGACCTCCGGACCTGTGGTTGACATGGGCGTCACCTCCTCGCGGCTCCCTGCTCACTGTCCTCCTCCATGCCGACGCCCGCGCCGCCACCCCAACTCCCTCCCGATGCCGTGTGGCGGCCAGATCGATGTCAGCTACCCGACGACTGAGTTGGACGGCGGAGTCGAGGTAGACCTCGTCAGCATCCCCGACGACGAAGCACCAACCACCCACCGATGGGAAGGGGCGACATGGCCGACGCGGAGTTTCAGGAGGTGGCTATTGGCATCAATGTAGTGGAGAAGGGGCTCGGGCTCCACGAGGTGCAGGTGCAGTATAGGAGTCCCTACTCCACGAGGAGCAGCCGGAGGTGCGGCGGCGTCGGAGCAGCCGGCGACCAGCATATTCTAAAATTTAATAGATGGTATGCAAGTTTTGATCCGCTTACCTGATCTCAGTTAGGCAACCAGAGCATTTTTCAGTAGGTTCATGATTAGTTGAAAAGTCAGATAATTTATGACTTTGTCCAGACTACAAATCTGAAAATATTCTTTACCGCTGTTAAATGTACAAGTTTGTTCCTAGTTGATCTCTTAGAGCTTCAAAATGTTCCCTTAAAATTGTGCTCATAATTATTAGGGATTTCTATTTTCGTGCCCTCAGTTCCTTAGTTGTACTCAGTTTTCCCCAGCTCCTTAGTTTTTCCTCAGTTTTACCCCCAAACGTTTGTCTGAAACCCGCAGAAGCAACTCAGACGGCAGGATTCCCGTTTAGTTGACCGTTCTGTCACGTGTGGGGCCGCGTCGTGTGGGGCCGCGTCGTGTGGGCCCGCGTCGCGTGGGGCTGGTAGAAAGGGACCGCGTGGGACAGGGACGAGAAGCGTTTGGTTGCACGTGAGCAGGAGCTGGGTTACTGTCTCTCGGCCCCAAATTGGCATTATTTAGTGCACCTTTTTCCCCTCTTTCTCTCTGTCCTTTTCACCAAATTAGTATAAAATCTAGAGAAGCTTGCATTTCGACTTTCTTCAATTATTTGTGCCTTTTGGCCCTCGTTGTTTGCCCAATATGGCAGCAAATCTAGTACTCCCTCCGGTCCATATGTATGTAGTTAAATCTAGAAGCAAATCTCCAGGATAATGTACGATAAATTCACAGTCATAGTAAATCAAGAAAACTAAGTACGGCCAACAAAATATAGTAGACTAGGGATAGATAATCCCTAGATAATATGGATAGATAATAGGCTGCATACACGGCAGCCAACATAGTAACGAGTTCTTCACAAGCACCATCATATTAACATAACAACAAGGGATCCCTAGCTAACAACAAAGGGATCCCAACAACAAACTAGGAGAGCAGCAGCAGCGGCAGCACACGTCCGGGGACTCCGCCTACCCCATCCGGCTCTGCCTCCACTTGTTGCTCTTGCTCCCCTTGGGAGCCTTGGGCTTGAGCGGAGGCATGCGGCCGGCGGAGATCTCCACCCGGCGCAAGCTGCGGAGGTGCATGCCGAGCGCCTCGTGCTTGGCGCGGAAGGAGTGGACGTTCACCGTCGTGCCGACGTTGGGGAAGGTGTTGCCGATGTTCTCGGCATGCGTGACGAGGCGGTTGAAGTCCGTGGCGCCGAGTCTCCTGGTGCGAAGGGGCACTCGTACACCTCCTTGGCGAAGTAGGAGATGTGCGGCCGACCTCGCGGCCTCCGCGAGACTCCGGCGAGTCTTGACGTCCTCCTCCTCTTCGTCGCTGCCGACGTCGCTGCCAGACATCTGATCCATATCAAACAGAAACTAGTGAATGAGTTGCAACGATGACTAACGTACATGATAACAAAGTTAAGAAAAACGAGTCAGCCTCGGTTAGAGTGGACATGATTATATATCTACGGGGAAGGTGTTAGCGAACTAAAGCTCATGCACAACAGATTTGTACACAGCAATGGTTCGCTGAACCCTCCCTGTAAAAATTTGTGCCCAACCATTCATCATAGGCAAAGAAACAGATTCTAGATCTGAACTAGATCTAAACTTGAACACATTCGAGATTATTTGCAAAATTAAACGGTTGATATCTTTTGATTAGTGCATAAAATAACCGATTGAGATCCCATGATTACTTGCATAAATTAACCGATTGAGATCCAATATTACTTGCATAAATTAACCGAACAGCCGAACCCCAAATCTTAAACGAAATCAAGAAGTGATCAAAACAAAATGGAATAAAATCGGCGCAAATATTAGCCCAATACTCATCCATCTACGGATCCATCTACACCAGCAAAAATAGGGTTCAAAAAGGAATGGGGAACAAAAAAGGAAGCAAACCGTAGTTACCTCGTTCCATGGGTCCTCCAGGGAGGTGTCGTAGGGGTTCGGGGGCGGGACGTACGGCACGGGGTCGTAGGGGTCGACCCATCCCGCCGGGATCTGACTGCCACCGGCGGCAGCAGCGTCCGATGCACCGGCGGCGGCGGCGGCGGAGGCGTCGTCGTCCGTATAGGGGACGGCGCCGAAGATGGAGGCGTCGCGCTTTGCGCCCACCTCGACGATGGGATTGGCATTCTCCTTGTCCATCTCTACGGCGGAGGAAGAGGAAGAGGGAGAGGGAGAGGGTTTTTTGCTTTGGAGAAGATGATGGGACGTGAGAGAGTTGGCGATGCGTGAGCGAGTGAGAGTGACAGAGAGAGTGCGAGGAGGCGTCTATAAAGGCGAGGGGTGGTTAATGCGACCCGCGTCCTACGCGTGCACCGGTGCACGTACGCACGTCTTGGACTTACGCAACGCGACACGCGTCCACGATTGCACGTCTCGACTTCTCCACCGCGACCCGCGTCTACGCGTCAACAATTGCACGTGTCCTCGAGTCTAACCCTGGAAATTTAGATATACTCAGGTATACCCTCGAGTCTTATACTAGCATTTTTTGTGTGCTCAATTTTCCCCTCGAGTGCTAATACTGGCTAGTGCAATATACTCAGTTTTACCCTCAAGTGGCTGGTCAACGAGAGAGTCAACAAATGGGATTAACTAGTTAAATGAGTCATTTAATGTGCAAAAAAATCCTAAAAAGAGTGGCACTTACTCATGGAGTCTTTACCACAAATTGCCACTTCTCAAATCATAGATAAATCATAGATAAATCAAGTTTTACCACAAATTGCCACTTCTCAAATCACCTAGTAGCTATGAAGGTGCATGGTTTTCCACAACAAGCCCTTCCCAAAACAGCTTCCCCCAAATCATACTTTGTCTAAATGAGGCCACAATTCTCACACTGATGTATATTGGTATTGCAAATAGTTTGAGGTAGGCCAAGATGGGTTTCATTGTACAAAACACACATTTTCCATTTTTCAAATCTCAAATTTGAATCCCTTAGTCTGTTTACTACTCAGGTGCCCTTGGTTTCTTGATAGTACTCGGTTTGCCCTCTCTCTTCACAAATTCTCGCGAGACGTGCATCATCGCCTGATTGGTCTAGCCCATGTCACGCGGATCGTGCCCGCCGACCGTTGATCGTATGATATAGGGAACGGGCAGGATAACCCCTCTCTCTCTCTGTTGGCGGTTAATTAGCTTCCACCCTCTAAGTATCTTGAAGGGCGGTTTTACGTATTATTTTTCACGCGCTAAAAATTATAAACTATTTTAGGCGTTACTTTTCACGCAAAAAAATGATAAACCATCAACAATTTGTTGTAGCCATTACTTTTCACGCAAAAAAATGATAAACCATCACCGATTTGTTGTTGCCATTACTTTTCACGCAAAAAATGATAAACCATCAACAATTTGTTGTAGCCATTACTTTTCACGCAAAAAAATGATAAACCATCACCGATTTGTTGTTGCCATTACTTTTCACGCAAAAAAATGATAAACCATCACCGATTTGTTGTTGCCATTACTTTTCACGCAAAAAAATGATAAACCATCAACAATTTGTTGTAGCCATTACTTTTCACGCAAAAAAATGATAAACCATCACCGATTTGTTGTTGCCATTACTTTTCACGCAAAAAAATGATAAACCATCAACAATTTGTTGTAGCCATTACTTTTCACGCAAAAAAATGATAAACCATCACCGATTTGTTGTTGCCATTACTTTTCACGCAAAAAAAATGATAAACCATCACCTAATTTGTTACAAAAGCTGGTTTCAGTGAGACCTAACCAAGTTTGGCATACATGATGGCATACCTATAACAACAAGGAATATCTAAAAGGGAAAGTTTCAGAAAATTTGAAATTTAGGGTGAAATGATGCCATACATGATGCTGTTTTTCGAGGTTTTGACCTGAAAATCAATTGGGTATTATAAAGGGAAATAAAAAGTTCGAAAAATGTAAAAACGAAACAATCTATCTATCTATGTATAGAAGATCAGCTGTATGAAATTTGAGGTTATTTAGAGAAGGTAGAAAAAATCACCTTGTTAGAAAAGCTGGTTTCAGCGAGACGAAACGGCATGCGCTTAAGCAAAGTGATTTTTTCGAACATCTCCAAATGACCACAAATTTTCCATACATGATGCCATACGTGTAACAACAAGGAACCCTATCTAAAAAGTGTCAAAAAAGTTTGCCCAACCGTATAGCTCTATCAAAAAGAACCTCACCATGGCGCTAGTATAATTTTGGGATAGTTACAAACTTTCGTTACCTAACCTTCAACATGAAACTTGTTTCAAATTCATTTTGGCCTACGAGAAACAAATCCCAACTTGATTCGAGCACCACGGACTCCAAACGATGCCGATGCCGATATCGGCATGGTCGCAACGGCTATGCTCGCCGCCTTTGCTAGGTCAACGTCGGGATGCACCCTCAATCCCGTCCCCTCATTCGATCAACGACACACCAGGAGATACCGCCGAGGCCAATGCCGAACGTACATGCTGATGCCAATGCCGAACATGCATGCACGCCGCTGTGGGCACGGCCACGCCGACCCGCTATGCTGGACGCCACGGACCGCCGTCGAGGTCTTTCCCTTCGCCACCACACTCTCCTAGCACCCACCTATACACGCCGAAAGGAGAGACACTAGTTTTCTCTACATTGCTCGTGTTCGTGTCCGACTACGGTCGAGTCAAAGTTTTGACGTAGTCTTCGATGTCGTCGACCATTTCTTCTCTTCTTTGCATGGTTAAACGCGTCTAGTTCATATCTATCTAATGCGTCCGGTCTCGCCTCATGCGGTTCATTGTGGACGTCGATCTCATCTCGGCACCCCGCATGCCACCTCCTCCGTGCCATCGCTGTAGAGCTCCATTTAAAAATCTAATCCTACCCGTGTATTGTCCCTTGTATCAGCGTCATGGCCCCACTTGTCATTCGATATACCGAAGCCCCACTCGTCCGCATTTTGGTCTGGGATACGGCGATGCTTACGGTCAAACAAAGATGGATGGTCTGACGTGTCTTTGCGGGCTCTACGTGGCCCCACTAGTCGAGAAGATAACGGTCAACGCCGTCGGGCAGCCGGCCGTTACATCACGTGTGATGGTTTCAGACAAAAGTTTGGGTAAAACTGAGGAAAAACTAAGGAGCTGGGGAAAACTGAGTACAACTAAGGAACCGAGGGCACGAAAATAGAAATCCCTAATTATTAAGTTTGCCGCTAATCTGGTATCTGTACTAATAATCAAGACATGTTATTA
>NC_061510.1:149349951-149420351 GCF_022539505.1 Lolium rigidum
GTGGCATTGGTTGTAAATTCCTCTAAAAGGCATGGGTAAATCTAAAACGGACAAAAAATTTGGGAAGAAACCTTACTTCCTTTATTAGTAGGTAGGTATATAGGTATAGATTTTGTAGCGCTTAATTTTATAGCATGCCATTTGTGGATGCTACATTTGCCAAATTCTAATTTAACTAAATGTGGCTCCAGAGTCGACCAAAACCCCCTCCGAAATAATTGGACGCCCTGTGCAGTGCCTCTTCTTTGCGCCAGTCGGTGCGTTTGGGTAGGGCTCAGACATCTGACCGATTCCCACCGCCCACCTATTTTTCGTGTGAAAAAAAAAAACGAAATGCGAACTGGAATACCTATCTTATCCCCTCTCCCTCTTGTACAGTACTTTCTTGTACCACTCGTGACGCCCTTAGAGCTGCAGCAGAGCATGGGGCGCACGACCTTGGCCCCGTTTAGCACTCGCGGACTGCAGGCCGGTCCTGAGATTTCCGAGGCCCGGTCGAAACTAAAATGTTGGGCCCCTTTTACTACTTTTTTCGCATATATGAGATGTGAAAAATAAATACTTTTAAGTATGCACAACTTCAATATTCATATAAAACAATGTTTACATGTTACCTTAAAATTTTCTCCGCCAATTCCTAGAAGTAAAATCCATGATTATGAAATCAATATCAGACTTATCCATTAACTTCTTGTTGATGTATAGAGTTGCCAAACTAGTTAACCCCACTCCTACAAATAAGAACAACTACTGCTAATCAAAATTCAGAACCCGAATTATAGGCGAGCATATAGTAGAATTCCAAGAGAACTGCAGGCGTTCTTACCTTCTATCTTAATCTAATACGGCAGATTGGATGATTGCATGATTGACGACGGCTGGACTGGAACTGCCAACTGCGACGGCCACTGGCCGGCGGACTAGCAGGCAACACTGTAGACCACATGAGGGCAGCAGTTAGCATATCGTCTCGCGGTCGGTCGGTCGCGATCGGCGAGAGCGAGGGCAGGAACCAAGCGGCCTGGGCAATAGCCACGAACCGCGAGAGGGTATGCAGGGAATCGAGGCGTCGAGATGGAACGGATTTCAGGCGCTGACTCAAGTCGAGGTTGGCCAGCCGGATTGGAAACCAATAGGAAATGAAAAGATTCATCTGTAGACCAAGTCCATCTAAAATCGTAAAATTGCTCTCTTTTTTCTGCAATGTATAGTATGCCTATACAGAAATATGGGCCCCCAATTTTTGTGGGCCCGGGGCGGCCGCCCCGCCAGACCCTCCCCAGGGCCGGCGACTGCTCGCCGGACGCACATCAGGTCACCGCTTGAGAATGGTATCCTGTGTGGGCCAAGTGCTTCGTTCGGTTAGAGCGCAGCCGGCTAGACTACTTCCTTCGAGCGCGGCAGCCTGGACCTGCAGGAGGCGGTCTCCGGAAGAAGCAGCTGCTTCAATCGGCTCGAGCACGGTCGCCCGTACCTGGAGGCGGTGGATCCCGGATGGCGCGGGCTCGAGCTCAGCAGCCTGTAGGTGGAGGCGGCAGAATAGCAGATGCTCAATGGAGTGGTGGCGAGGCCCATTAGTTTACCCGCGAGGTAGGCGCTCAGCGACAACCTGCAGTTCGTGGACTCAGTCTTCACCTCCACAGGACAACTTACACAGGTAATTTCTTGCAAGTACTGAAAATTGCTTAAGTTTGCTATGTATATGAGATAAACTTGAATGTAACAAACTGTTTATGTTTGCTTCAGTTGATGGAGCAAGCCTTGAATTTTTCTTCTCATCATAGTAGTATAGTTGAGGTAGAGGTTCCAATGATATGTTGGTGTGAGGAATTCACGGCCGAGTAGTGCTGCTGTAAGTAAGTGATCGACCATGCGCCCGTTGCATGAGTCTTATGGTTAAAAATTTCCTGATTGGAAAACGAAAGCTAGGTCTACACGATGCAAGCATGGATACAAATCTGACATGAGCTGATGCAGTAGGTATCTTGAGCGTGGAAATTACACGTTTATATCTATACTGTACTTAATGCCAAGACGAAACCCAATAGAGGCACAACAACTATATATGCACCAATCTTATTCGGAAATATATACAATGATTAAATGTTTTCGTAAGCTATTTCGGAGAATATATTGCACTGTATGTTCAACTGGCTGATGATAGAACAACAAAAGAAAGAGCATCATAGGCAGATGTGGCACGATAAAGACTAAGACTTCTTTCATTGTATAGTTGGGGCCAGCTCACACTACTCACACATGCACAAGGTCACTCGCAGAAGCGTATTTCTCTGCCTCGAGCCTGTCTCTTGCTTTCTCCTCCGGATCCACTTTTTTCTTCACTCCGTTCCGATTCTTCATCATCTCCTCCATAGGTTGATGTTGCGTGTTTTTTCGCCGCTCACCCAACCAAATCGACAATCACCACGGTAAGTCGCAGGAGTGACCAGAAAAGCGCCGCGACGATAGGGATCGTAGCGGACCGTGCCGTCCTTGTATTCCTTCGGACGGTGGATGCCGTGGCTGCGCCGGGTCGTCATCGGATGTGACGAAGACGGCGCTGGTGCACCTTGCTCGACGCCAGGATCGTCAGCGAGCGAGGCCGACGTAGACTCCGTCCGTACGGAGGGGCCCGACTCGGAGAGCCCATCAGGCGAGGGGGCTGCAGTGTGTGGCGACGAAGCAGGCCCCGAAGGAGCAGGCCCTGGAGAGGATGGCCCGGGCGTGGTCGTCCCACCGCGAGGAGAGCCGGGCGCACGATCGCCAGGCGCAGGCGACGGCCCAGTGCGCGGAGAGCCGGGCGCAGGATCGCCAGGCGCGGGCGACGAGGCATGCACCGCATGCACGTCGATCGCTGGACAGCCAGAGGCATCGATCGGAGCTGAAGGTCCCTCCACGGAATCCTGCACAACCACAGAAGGAAAAATACCAGGAGGATCAACTGGCAACAGGGAAATGTCATAATTACGCATGTTAGTATTCTGAATAGCTGGTTCAGTGGTGAGGAATGTAACATGCTGCAAGAGAGAGATATCTGTAGTGACTCCGGGTGTGGCGAAGGGGAAAATTTGTTCATCGAAAATAACATCACGAGAGATATAAACGCGGCCTGTGGTGCGGTCGAGGCACTTGTAGCCTTTGTGCATGGGACTATATCCGAGAAAAACGCACATCTTGGACCGAAACTCTAACTTACGAGAGTTGTATTTGCGCAAACTTGGCCAACACGCACAACCAAACATGCGTAAGAAGGAATAATCGGGTTGTATGTTGAGGAGGCGCGACAGTGGGGTGGTGTTGTCGAGGGTGGGAGAGGGCATTCGATTTATGAGATAGCAAGCGGTGAGAAAAGCCTCATCCCAAAAACGAAGAGGAAGGGATGAATGAGCTAGAAGGGCTAACCCGGTTTCGACAAGGTGTCGATGTTTGCGTTCGGCAATACCATTTTGTTGAGACGTATGGGGGCAAGACACGCGGGTGCGCTGGAAATGAGTATGGAGGCGATGATACTCGCCACCCCAATCGGATTGGACCGCACGGATTTTAGTGTTTAGCTGACGCTCAACATGGTTCTGAAAAACATAGAAAATGCCCTCAACATCAGATTTATGTTTGATAAGATATATCCAACAGTGGCGACTAAAATCATCGATAAAGCTAACATAATATTTAAAACCTCCGGAAGAAGGCAACGCAGGCCCCCAAACATCTGTATGAATAAGTTCAAGAGGAGTATGTGAAACACGAGAAGAATTATTATAAGGAAGTTGATGACTCTTCGCACGTTGACAAGCATCACAAACTGAAGACTCAAAATTCGAGGAACAAGGCAAATTGTTGGTCCTAACAATACTTTGAACTATTTTATTTGACGGATGACCGAGACGATGATGCCATTGCGATGGCGAAATCTTGACGCTGGATGAAGCATGACGACCATGGAAGAATGCATGATCAAACGGGATAGGGTAGAGTCCACCACGACTTCTACCTCGCAGGATGATGTTCCTCGTGGCCTTGTCCTTAACACAAAAGAAATATTTGTGAAATTCGATGAATATATCATTATCGGACACAAGGCGATAAACGGAAAGCAAGTTTTTGCTAATATCAGGAACATGCAAGATATTTCTCAAGGCAAGGGATCGGGAAGAACCAGCTATACTAGAATGACCAACATGCGCAATAGACAAACCTGTGCCATTGGCGACCTGAACTTGATCCTTGCCGAGGTAGCGTTCATGGTAGTGCATCCGATCCATGTCGTTGGTGTAGTGATCGGTGGCCCCAGAGTCCATGATCCACGGACGCTCATCGTGGAAGGAGGTGGACGCGGAGTTGCCCGAGCGCTGCGTATCGGCTTGATACGCGTGGTTGAAGCGGTTTCTGCAGGAGAGGGCGTCGTGCCCCCAAATCCCGCAGACTTGGCATTGGGGACGGGAGCGGTTACGGCCGCCATTGCGCCCGCCCCTGTTGCCATCTCCATAACCGTGGGCACCGCCGCCATTGCGGTTGCCACGGTATCCTTGCTGGCCACCACCTCCTTGCTGGTTCCCTCCGCCACCATAGTGGTTGCCGCCACCGCCGCCATGGTGGTTGGCACCACCGCCTTGCTGCTGTCCACCATGCGGACGGCCACCATTGCGGCCTGTGTTGGGGGCGCCGTCGGAGGGGCGCCCACCGCCACGTCCATGATCACCGTGACGTGCTGCAGAGTTAGCTGAGGAAACAAAACTACCGGCCTGTGAATTCTGTTCGTGGATGGACTCACACGAGAGCAGCATGGAGTAGAAGTCGGGGACGGTGAGCGCGTGGCCGGTGTTGTTGAGGACGGTGATGGAGGACTGCAGACCCTCGAGCTGCGATCCGAGGCCGACCACGATGTAGTTGATCAGCTCGTCGTCGGAGATGGGGCTGCCGACCATGGCCAGGGCGTCGGCGAACCCCTTCATCTTGTGGAAGTAGTCGTGGGCGGACATGTCGTTCTTCCGCATCGTCGTCAGCTGTCGACGGAGCTGACGGATGCCGGCCCTGTTTTGGGCAGCGAACATGGAGACGACGGTGCTCCAGACGGCAGCCGAGGTGGTGCGCCCCACCATCTGCCCGAGGACTTCCTCGGTCATCGACCCAAGGAGGATGCCCAGCACCCTCTGATCGATATGCCACCAGACGGCGTAGGCCGGGTTGGGCACGGTAGCGGCAGGCTGGCCCTCGCTGGCGGGGGTGGTGATCGTCGTTGGCAGTGCCGCGCAGGTTCCATCGAGGAAGCCGAGCCATCCCTGGCCGGCAATGTTGGGGATCACCTGAGTCCTCCATAACAGAAAATTGGAGCGATCGAGGCGCACCGTAATGGTGTTGGTGAACTGCGTGGGAAGAGAGGTGGGGAGAGTTGAGGTGATCGCGCCGGCAGCCAGGGACGCGGAGAGGGAGGTGGTGGAGGTATTGGTGGAGCTGGTGGCGCCGGCGGAAGTGGAGAGTTGCATCGCGGCGGTTTGCATCGCGAGATCGCAGGTCCTAGACGGGAACTCTGCTCTGATACCAAGTTAAGAAGAGTATTTTGCCGTGAATGATCCCATCGTGGGGCTGTCTATTTATACAAGATACATGTACATCAAAGGAAGGCAATGATCACAAGCGATCAGCCATTGATACGGAGGATTACATCTGATCCTAGCTATTACACGGAGATATACAGAATCAATAGAATCAATGGAATATGCCTAACTGGAAAAAGATGGTGAGCGAGGCGAGCGAAAAGGGCGACGCGGATGGCGATCTGCGCGACCCCGTCGCCGAGCCGTGCGGGCTGGCCGGGCCGCCGGAGCTGCGGGTGCCCCCCTTGCGGTCGGTCCCCTCTCCAGGGGTGGGGAGGAACCGGGGCAGGTTCTGGGCGCGGGGGAGCGACCTCGACGGAGACGAGCTCTCCTCCTCCTCGGACGGATCCGACGGCGGCGCTTCTGAGGCTGAGTCGGGGCGGCGCCGCCCGCCGGCCTTGTGTACCCTGGAGGCTTTCGTGCGACGGGCAGTGGAGCTGGGGGGCTCCCTGACGGCGACGAAGCGCTCGGCGTTTGCCCCGGGAGGGCGGAGTTCCAGGTTTGGTGGCTCGGCGCCGCCGCGGTTTCGGCGGCTCGGCGACGCGGCGGTTCGGCGAGGTCCTCGGCGGGGGTCCTCCTCCCTGGGTCTGGCGCAGTTGGCAAGGGTTCCGACGCCGGTGGAGCAGCCGGCCTTGGTCGCTTCTTCGCCGACGGGGAGTCGTGCCTTGGAGACTAGGGCCTCGCTGAGATCCTCGCCGGCGATCTCGCCGGCGGAGGGGGAGCCGGGGAATTTTGAATCCGGGAGCGGGCTGGTGGGAGACAGGTGGGACCTGCGCCAGCAGCCGTTGACCGGGGATGACGTGGCCTCCACTCCCTCTGGGCTGGAGGGTGGGCTACTTCTTCCTCTGGGCCTGGAGCTGGTCGGGCCCAGCTCGCCAGGAGGAGACGGGGTTGGTCTCTTGCGGTCCAGCCCAATTGCCATCACAGGCCGGCCCGACGGCCCAGGCGCGCCCACGTTTAAGTGGCTTTGGCTGCCTAAGGGCTGCATCGAGCCATCCCTAGGGTTTCCTGCCAGGTCCTCCGAAGTGCGGCGCCGCCTCTCCGACCCCTTTGCTCCGCGCCATCGCCTTCTCCGCCGCTTCCCTGACCCTGCGCCGCTGGTCCGCTCCTTCGCGGCGGCGGTCATGGCGGGCGGCTTCGACGACGGGCGCAAGCGGCGATTCGAGGAGGGCTCCGGGCCGCGTCGGCAGGAGGCCGGCGGGCGCGCGGCTGGGGGACGTCAAGACGGCGGCGGGGGAGGTCGGCATGATGGAGGCGGCGGTGGTGGAAACTGGCAAGAGGGAGGAGACGGAGGCGGGCGGCAGGACGGCGGAGGTCGTGGTGCTGGTGGCGGTCGTCAAGATGGGGGCGGAGGCGGCTGGTACGCGGGAGGTGGCGGAGCCGGGGGAAGTGGCTGGTCGGAAGGCTCGAGTGGCGGGCGCCAGGACGGTGGTGGATACCGCTACCTCGAGGGCTCTGGCCCTGGGCGCCAGGATGGCTGGCAGGAGGGTGCCGGCGGCGGTCAAGACCGTGGCCGGGGTGACTTCGGCTCCTTCGGGGCTCCGCCGCCTTGGTGGGAGGAGCAGCGACGGAGGGAGGAAGCCCTGGCCAACCGCCGTCCCGACGGCAACTCCGGCAGGGGTGCGGGGCAGCCGAGGCAGGGCGAGCGGGGTAATTCCCGTGGGCAGCATCAGCAACAGAAGATCAAGGGGAAGAAGCAGGCTGGTGGCGCATCAGGGGATGGCCAGCCACCGGCCAAGGACAAAGCCAAGCATGCGGCCCCGGCGGCGGGCGAGTGCTTCAAGTGTGGGCGTGAGGGGCACTACCAATCGGAGTGCACCTTCGACCCTCTCTGCGTCGTGTGCTCCGGGGAGGGGCACACGTCCGCGAACTGTCCGTCGAGGGGCAAAGGGATGCGGCTGGAAACCATGGGGCATGCTATCACCGGCGGCGGTTTCTACAACATCGATGTAGAGCCGCTTAAGGGGAGTAAGGGCAACGGTGAGGTCTTTGCTGCGGTCATCAAGTTCGCCGCGGCACCGCTCTCTGAGGAGCAACTTTCTGATGAGCTGAAGCACTTGGTCGATGAGCTGTGGGACTGGCAGGTCCGCAAGATCTCTGACTCTGAGTTCTCTGTGGTCTTCCCCACTCGTCAGACCCTGAAGCTCAGCACTGGTAGCGGGAAGCTCCACCTCCCCTTGAGCAAGACCGACACGGAGATCCGGGAGGCCTTCCTAGCTCCGAGGCCGAGCCTCATCCTCCCCTCCACTTGGGTCCGCCTCACAGGGGTGCCGGAGGATCTGATGGTGCGGGAGCGCCTCATGGCGGCGTTTACCATGATCGGCAGGCCTATCGACGTTGACGAGCTCTCCATCAAGAAAAGCGAGCATGAGCCTATCCGCATGCGCTTCCACTGCCGCTATCCGGAGAGGATCAAGGGCTCAGTGCAGGTCTTCGTCAACGGTGAAGGCTACACAGTGGGGGTGCAGGCTGAGGCGCCTCCGAGGGGGTCGACCGGGGCGGGGACAGGGGTCCTCCGCCGCCTCCTGCTCGCAAGGATCGCGAGGACGACTCCGATGAGCTGTCTTCTGACAGCGAGTGGAACAAACACCGCCGCTCTCGTCGCGGTGGCAAGGACAAGGGCAAGGGTGATGACCCGACTTCTGCGGCCGGGGGTGCCTCGGGTCCTCCAGGATCGAAGTCTGTGGGAGCTTCACTGGGAGTGGCTCTCGTTCTGGACCAGTATGGGTCCAACCTCTCGGCCTCGGCGGAGGTGCTGCCTTCCCTCCCCCTCCTTGACGCCTCCAAGCTGATGCCGGGGGTCCAGTGCGACCACCTTGGCGCCATTGAGGAGTCCCTGGAGTCCGGGGAGATGGAGTCCCACCTCACTGACCCTCTGGCCTCGTGGGTGGAAGACAGTCAGCAGGCGGAGGGGCCTCCGGCCAAGGTGGCTAGGCGCTCGCTGCCTTCCCCGCCGCCGGCCGTGGGTGTGGAGGGTGTGGAGTTGGTGGAGATGGAGACGGTGGACGAGTCCGATGTGGAGGAGCAGGTGGTGGGCGGTGATCTGCGGGCGGAGGTGGCTGTGGCGACGCCTATCGCTCAAGGCCCGCGCTCAAAGGCCGTCTACTTCAAGCGTGGCCAGACGACCCCGGCCTCGGCGGTGCGGAAGAGCGCCAGGAACTCCTCCGTGGCTCCTGGTACCTCCGCTCTGGCAAGGGCGCAGCAGCTGACTGCTGAGAAGAACCTGGAGGGGAAGACGGCGCCCGCGTCGGCGATCGGCAAGGAGAAAGGTAATGATTTTTCGGTTCTTGACATCCTCTCTGACTCTCACCTAACCTCTGTTGTCACGGATAGCTGCATGATGTTCGTTCCTTCGGCAAGGGAGCCGGGGGAAGCGCTTTCCATTGTTCGGGCCAAAGAAAAGGTCCAAGCCGCCATGGCGGAGACTGCCCGCCGCTTGGCTAGGGAAGCCGAGACGGCGGCGGCGAACCAGGAGGCCGCGGGCGCTCCTACGGCTCAAGAGGCGGCTGACGAGGTGGACCCGGCCCTCCTCTCGCCTTGTGCGCAGGGCGACGGACTGAGCGAGGCAGGGGCCTCCACGGCGCGCACGCCGGCCACCCGTGCCAAGTCACGGCCTGCGGCGGCCGAGGGACAGTCCGCCGTGCAGCGGTCTCGCCCTTTGAGGAAATGTGTTAAGGCCTCAGTTCGCGCTGTCTCCACGAGACAGTATAAGAGGCGCTCGTCCAAATGAGGGCCCTCTTCTATAACTTGCGTGGGTTTGGGGGACGAGGGCGTCGCACCCAATTACGTGACTATTTGCAACAAGAGAGGATTGATATTCTTGGTCTCCAGGAAACGATTAGACAGGACTTCTCGGCGGTTGAGCTTCGGAGTCTTGAGCAGGGCGGCCAATTTAATTGGAATTGGGTGCCGGCCAATGGCCACTCAGGGGGGATGCTCCTAGGGTTCCGGGATGAGTGCTTCGAGGTAGGGGCCTGGAGGAAAGGTAGTTTCTTCATCAGCGCGGACATTTTTCATCGCTGCAAGAGACTTATCTGGACTTGTATCCTTGTTTACGGCCCAGCGGATCACTCCAGGACTAGGGAGTTCCTGGATGAGCTGGTGTCTGAGGTGGAAGCGTGCCAATACCCACTCATCATTGGGGGCTACTTCAACCTCATTCGGGGTGCTCATGATAAGAGCAACGACAACATTAACTGGCCTAGGGTGCGCCAGTTCAATGACGTTATCGCGAGCCTGGCCCTGCGAGAGATTAATAGGACAGGGGCTAGGTTTACTTGGACCAACAGACAGCTCTCTCCGGTTCGCTCTGTTCTGGATAGGGTTTTTGTCTCTCCGGCGTGGGAACAGGTCTTCCCGCTCTGCTCCCTTCTGGCTGTCACGAGGGTAGGCTCCGACCACAACCCCCTCCTCTTTGATGATGGGGAGCAGGGGGTCCGGAGACCATCCAGGTTTATCTTCCAATCGTGGTGGCTAAGGGTGGCGGGGTTCGACGAGATGGTCAAAGGGAAGATTGACCACTGCATCCATGCGTTAGGGCCGCATCGCTGCAGCGTTGACCTCTGGCAATGCATTGCTAGATGCCTTAGACAGCACCTCCGGGGATGGGGCGCGAATCTAGGCAAGCTGCGTCGCCAGGCGAGGGATGACCTAATTTCTCAGATCCAAGAGTTGGATAAGACGGCGGACTCGAGTGGGCTCGATGATGATGGCTGGGCTCTTCGATACTTTCTCGAGGACCAAGTCGTCAACCTGGATGGGCTGGAGGAGGAGTACTGGCGCCAACGGAGTAGACTTCAGTGGACCCTGAAAGGGGATGCCTGCACTGCCTACTTCCATGCCTTTGCCAATGGGAGGCGGCGGAAGTGTATGATCCCCAGACTCATCGCGGAGGAGGGGGAACTCACTTCCCAGGAAGACATGATGGGGCATGTCTATCGGTTCTATCACGGCACGATGGGCACGGTAGGGGAGGAGAGGGTCTTCTCCACGGCACCTAACCTTTGGCCGGTCACCCGGAGGATCGGCGCGGAAGAGAACGGGGCTCTTGAGCTCACCTTCACGGCGGAGGAGCTGGACGAGGTCTGGCTGGTATGAAGCCTGATTCAGCCCCGAGGTCCGGACGGCCTTCGGTGCTCTTCTTTAGGAGGTTACGGGAATCCTTAGAGCGCCTATCCTTCGGATGCTAAACGACTTTGTCACAGGGAGGATTGACGTCGCGCGCCTCAACTATGGAGTTATCTCCACGATCCCCAAATCCCACGGCGCGACAACATCAAGCAGTTTAGGCCTATCGCTCGATCAATGTTATTTTTAAATTCTTCGCTAAAGCCTTTGCTACCCGTCTTGCTCCCATTGCTTCTAGAACCATTGACGTAGCTCGGACGGCTTTCATCAAGGGTCGGAGCCTGCACGAGGGAGTGCTGGCTCTACATGAGATCGCCCATGAACTTAGGGTTAAGAATTTGCCGGGGCTCCTTCTCAAACTAGATTTTGAGAAAGCCTTCGATCGCGTTAGCTGGAGCTTCCTGAGGGAGGTACTCCTCTACAAGGGTTTTTCACCGATGATTGTTCACCGACTACTTCAGTTGGTCTCGGGAGGACAAACTGCTGTCAATGTCAATGGCGTCATCGGTGAATACTTCCGGAATGCTCGGGGAGTGCGTCAGGGAGACCCTCTTTCCACGATTCTCTTCGACTTTATGGTGGACTCTCTTGCTGCCATTATTGCGAGAGCTCGCGAATCAGGGCACCTCCAGGGGGTCGTGCCACACCTGATTCCTGGTGGTGTCACCCACCTCCAGTATGCCGACGATACCCTTATCCTGCTTGAACCGTCGGATGTTGCTGTGGCCAACCTTAAGTTCCTGCTACTCGTGCTTTGAGAACATGTCGGGACTGAAGATCAACTTCAATAAGAGCGAGGTGGTAGTCACGGGGTCAGCGACCAAGAGCGCCGGAAGTTTGCGGATGCCTGAGCACGCAAGCTTGGGAGCTTGCCTTTCAAATATCTGGGCCTACCCGTCAGTGACAAACCCCTCTCGGTGGCGGACTGGAATTTCCTCACTGACAAGGTTGGTCACAGGGTCGAGCCTTGGCAAGGGCTTTTTCTCGCCTCTGCGGGGAGACTTGAGCTAACCAACTCCTGCCTCTCCAGCTTGCCGTTGTTTGCTATGGGACTATACCTGTTGCACGACGCTACTCATGGGACCATGGACAGACACCGATCCCGCTTCTTTTGGGAGGGGGCGGGCCACAAGCGCAAATACCATATGGTTAATTGGGCCACGGTGTGCAAGCCGAAGGCGTTTGGAGGATTGGGAATCCTTAACACTAAACTCATGAATATCGCGCTTATGCTCAATTGGATCTGGAAGATCTATCAGAACAGCGAGGGGCTGTGGGCTGACCTGCTACGGGCCAAATACCTAGGAGATCACGACTTGTTCTCTCCAGCCGTGCCGACTAAGGGCTAGTTCTGGAATGCCATTCAGAAGATCAAATGGTATTTCAAATTGGGGGCCAAGCACAAGGTCCGGAACGGGAAACGCACCTACTTTTGGCTTGACTGGTGGACGGGCACGGGGCCCCTGCGTCTGACCTTTCCCCGCCTCTTTGCTTGTTGCGATAACCACTTTGCCACTGTTGAAGGGGTGCGTGACAATGAAGGGTGGCACATCCGGTTTAGACGCTCCTTCGGTCTCGCGGAGACGGTGGAATGGGACAACCTTTGTAGAATCTTTGATCTTACCCCCATGTCTCCGGGCGAGGACGAGGTCCGCTGGTCGCTGGATCCTTCCGGAGATTACTCCACCAACTCCATGTACTGTAAGCTATCTCAGGGCGGGGCCATAACCCACTTCAAAGAGGTTTGGCGCACCAAGGTTCCGCCTAAGATTCGGGTCTTTCTTTGGCAGCTGATTAGGGGTAGGTTGCCAGTGGGGACCAGCTGGTCAAGAGGCGGGGGCCCTCTGACGGTAGCTGTGCCCTATGCGGTGGCTGGGAGACTTGCGATCACATCTTCTTTGAATGCCATCTAGCGAGATTCATGTGGGCAGGAATTAGGGAACTACTGCATTGCTCTTGGAACCCGACAGGGGTCGCGGATTTCATTGCCATTGTCAATGGCCTTACGGGTCGTCTCCGTAGGATAGCTTGGTTCACCTTTGCGGCCCAATCCTGGGCCCTCTGGAACATCCGCAATAAGCTAGCTATAGAGGGATCCTTGATCAACAACCCGTCTGATGCTATCTTCAAAATGTCTATCTATATGCAGTCTTGGAGGGTTCTGGTCAGACCGAGGGACCTACCGCTTCTGGACGCGGCGCTGGACGAGGTTAGGAGGCTTCAGCGACGACTTCGCGATGAAGACGGAGGATGATCCGCACCTGTGCACCTGTACCAGCATCATGTTTCCCTCCAGCACGTGGAGCTGTAGCTCTTTGTAGCCTTTTCCGTTTCAGTTTGGGCACTTGTGGTATTGGAGTCGCTATGTTTAAGGCATCAGACTAGCTGTTCGTGTGTGAGTTTGTATCGCTACTATTGTTGCTTCGTGTGCTTTATTTATAAAGCAGGGCCAAGGGCCTTCCCTTTAAAAAATATGCCTAACTGATCCTATCCTTAATATACTGTACTTCTTCTAAGCATCTTAATGCCATGGCATTCAGAATTTCCCAGTTATGCTATACTCAGAATTTTGCAAAAATGAGCAATTCTGAGCCTATAGTCATGCATGCCTTTCCTGCTGTCCGCCGGTGGTGGCTCACCCTGCTGTGTAATCTGCCAGCAGGCAATCCCTCCCTGATTCATATAGCGCGGTGACAGACAAAGGCAGAAACACTGGGTCGCTGGCCATGATCGGGCGGGCTGGAGACGCCGATGATGAGGGCTTCCAACGTTCCCAGCGTGATGTTGTACCACGTCACCTTCTCCATCAGGTAAATGTTTTTCTTCCCCTCAGATTCCCTGAGTTTGGTTTTAGCTTAAGGAATTAGTAAACTGGAGGCCGTCCTTCTTGAAAAATTGGAGACAATAAGTCGCTCAAATGATTTGATCTAAAAAAAACGACGAAACAAAGTGCCCGTAGGACATAGATACTAATCATACCTGCATCGGGGGTGCCAATATTGATGAGGGAAACATAATAATTTGCAGGAATTTTTTGAGTCTTTACCCCTCAGAATGGCCGGCATGTACCACATAGACCCTCTTGTTAACCACACTATGCTGCAACTTGCACTACATGCCATATTTTGTGAGCTAACCATTATTCCCTGTAATTGTTGGAGAATTTACAGTCCCCAAAACCTGGAGAAATTTGGATCTGTAGAGACAATCATAAAAATAGAGAAAACTCTAAATAAGAAGTAAACAAAACAGACATGGCTGAGCATCCAATTTTATTCTTCAAGCTGCAGAATTGCTCACTTATGCTATATACGGAATTTTGCTGAGCGGAGCTCATAAAGATCTCCTTAACTCACGGACATCGCTTCCTTGACTCGTCGAGACCTGGTTTGTACAAAAATAGTAAACTTTCATTAGAAATGTAGGTTTTAAGTCATGGTTAGAAAGTAGGAAAACTGTAAGAATTGAACGCAAAAGGAAATTAAAAGTAGATCAACTCTAATGTTTACATGGTTCCATAGAAAAAGTACTACAATAACATTGAAACAACTAATCTAGATTTATGTTTGTAGAGAAACAGCTAACCTTTTAAATCACACGTTTTCTCAATCTAAGAGTACTTCATGTGGACCTCATCCATGTTCTGGGTGTGTGTCATGACTCTACTGGTTTTACAGGGTTAGCATTGTAAACCTGGATGGTGAAACTTTCTGTAATATTCTGACTCTTTGTATGATCATTATTCCCAATGAGCAGAGTCAAATTTTACTCAATTTAAAATAAGGAAGCAGTCAAAGCTCTAACTTATCATGATGAGTGTAGTTTCATGAAACTGATACAATAAGGAAACCTAGCAAATAAGCAAAAAGTACCCTCAAATATGGCATTAATGATGACATGTGAAGGCTCACAAACTCTGGTATGAAAGAACAGAAAGACCTCGGAGGAATACAGAATAAAAGCAATATTTTGGAATTACACATATATATAACAGATAACTAAATCATGAAGCCACTGGGAAGGCTCATTATCACACAATCCAAACTACACATGCAGGTCGTACTTCAAGCATCTTCAAAAAGATTCTCCAGTCTACGATAGATGTTTGGTCAATAAGTATAACTTATCTTTTAGCTAAGTTCTTGAATACATCTTTGATTGAATGAAACTGCATGACGACAATATGTTTGGGGATCGTTTGGTAGCATGCTAATAAATCTATTCTATTTCCACCTACTTAAATTTGTTGTGGTGTTATAAACTACAGTCGAACACCGCAGCCAAAGCAAGCAATAATAGTCGTGCAAGCACAATTTGGGAAAGAAAGATACAGTGTCTACTCACTGAAATTACTGTGTACAGTTTTAGGTGACAACCATTCAACACGCTTATCTATCCTCCTCATGAGACATCTTCTCTTTTCTTTTTTCTAGGCTTCATGCATGCTCTTACATACCATCTCAGTTAGAACAGGCAACTCTAGTCCAACATTCTTTGCATAGTAGTGGAGAAGGAAGAAACATGATATGATTCTTGACCATGTCATTATCTCTAATAAACTCTATCTTATATTTAAAAATATAGTTTGGTGGTTGTGTACGACCTTACCTGCAGAGGTTTTGTACAACAAAAATAATCTAATCATTTTATATTTAAAAATGCAATGATTTCTCAATAAGAGTAACACGATCATTTTGCAATTGAGTCGGCCCTAGTGGAATTCTTCTAGCTCTAGCATAGGCTCAGTGGTGTCGAGCTTGTCCCTGAGTGGGAGGATGTGCTAATGTGGTGGTCGTCTGGCGACGGTCGCGACTCTTCCAAGTCGGCGTATGTGGCTTTCTTCGCGGGCTTGATGGCTCCCATCTCCGATGAGGTTTGGCTCTCTCAGGCACCTAACATCTGCATGTTCTTCGCTTGGCTGGTCTCGACGAAGAACCGGTGCTGGACGGCGGACATGCCATACCGAAGAGGTCTGTCTTGTCCGGTGGCATGTCCGCTTTGTGACTAGGAACCGGAGACCTTGAGGCACCTTCTGTTGGGATGCATGGTGGCTCGTCAGGTTTGGACCTGGGTGCTCCGCTTCGGGGACAAAGCTGAATGGCTCCCGGATGTTGACACCGAGTTGGTGGACTGTGGTCATCTAGCTCGTGCCTTAGGGAGCACAGACAGAACATGTGGACGGCGATCAACCTTATCTTCTGGTGCATTTGGAGGCACATGAATGGCGTGGTCTTCAACGGAGCAACGGCGTCTTTGGCTACTATTAGAGAGTTGATCAAGATGGAATACGATAGATGGCGCATATAGAAACTCTTCCATGGCACCGCTTTCTCCTTCTCGGAACCTAGATAGTTATTGCGGCAGTTAGGAGAGTAGGCTTCGGTTGGGAGCTGCCACCCCATGTTTTGACTTTGCCTTCTTTGACACCCTTATATGTGATTGATACACCTTTCTAGGGTGTATCGTCAATTTTTTTATCAATGCTAGTACACTTTTTTTTGAATAGTACACTTCTTTTAATTTTCAGAGCATCCCTATCTAGCCCGGTATTCGAGCTCAACAATCCCATAGCCCAGGCATGGCCTAATCGGCACTTCTAGGCCGGAGGTAATAAAGGGGTACCCGTAATAAGAGCACCTCCATCCGTTGGTGCTCCCCACGGTCAAATTCGGGGTGAAATACCACCGGATTGGACAAAAATTTGGCGCGGGGAGCGCCAAACTTCCAGCCATCCCCTAGCTAGGCGCACGACGATCGGTGTATTTGGCTTTATTTTCACAAATAAACTCACAGTTCGGCGTATTTGACAAATTTTGGCCAATATTTGGCATATTTTCACAAATAAATGTTACAGTTCAACAAAGCAAGCAAATAATTTAACACGTTTTGAAACAAATCAAATGGAAACTAGTTGGTGTTTCCTTGAAGCCTCCATATGTGCTCCACCAGATCATCCTGCAGCTGTTGATGCATTGTGGAGTCTCGAATCTCCTGACGCGTAGCGAAGAACGAAGCCCACGATGCCGGCACCTGGTGATTAGGCTGTGCAAGAGGACCCTCTCTGTCATATGGTGCAGCTTGCTCGCTCAGAGGAACTGGATACTTTCGCTCATTCTCAATAATCATGTTGTGTAAGCACACACAACAGTTCATCACCTCCAACATCAGATCTTTGGACCAAGTCATAACGGGGAACCGGACTACAAAAAATCTCTGCTAGAGGACACCAAATGCACGCTCGTGTCCTTTCGGCAACCTTCTTGTTCCTTGATAAACTCTGCATGCTTCGGGAGGACGGGGCTTGAGATAGTCTTCACAAATATTGCCCACTTTGGATAGATACCGTCTGCAAGATAGTATCCCTTGTTGTAGTGCCGACCATTGATCACAAAGTCAACCGGGGGAGCATGACCCTCAACAATCCTGGAGAAGATCGCCGAGCATTGCAAGATGTTGATGTCGTTGTTGGATCCCGACATACCAAAGAAGGAGAGCCAAATCCAGAGATCATGGGTAACCACTACCTCAAGTATCACAGTGCAGCCTTTTTTGTGACCCTTGTACATTCCCTGCCAGGCAAACAGACAGTTCTTCCATTTCCAATGCATGCAGTCAATGCTTCCAAGCATCTCCGAAAATGCTCGAGCTTCATTGACAGCGAGGATCCGGGCTCGATAGTGGGTGACCTCAAGTAGATGTCCCCAAACACTGCACCGGTAGAAATAATCAAGGGCGGTGATCTCAGCCATCTGAAGATAGTCATCGGCAGCATCACCAGGAGCTCCATATGCCAGCATCCGCATAGCCACCGTGCACTTTTGGAGGGCGGAAGACCCTGCCATGCCGGTGCAATCCAACTTGCATCTGAAGTAGAAGTCGTAGTCTCGAAGGGCATACACAGTTTTCAGGAAGTGCTTCCGACTCATCCTGAAACGACGCCTAAAAACAGCCTCACCGTGCAATGGATTGTTGGCGAAGTAGTTGGCGTAGAGCATGCACTAGCCCTCCATGCGCTGCATCGGCTTGCACTTCCGGCGACCTGGTGCCGACCCACCACGTCGACCAATTGCCTTCTCCGCATACAAGCCTGGCAAGCAAGCTAGGATCAACATGTGTTCCTCGTCTTGGGCGGTGGCTGCCATCTTTTCTTCAAAAAGCTCGGTGAACATATGCTCCTCCTCCTCGTCTGAGTCCATTGCCGCCCAGGCAAATGGACGAACACCTGACGGGCGTGGTCAACGCGAGGCGAGACACGAAGCGCGAGGAGTAGCCCTACGGCGGAATACAGGCAGACGGGAGGAGGTCGACGGAATATAGGCTGGTGGGAGAAGGGACGACGGAATATAGGCAACCAACCGGCGAATTGGCGAGTGATGGTGCCGGCGGCGAGAGAGTTACGAGGGGGAGGGAGATTTACGGCGAGAAAGTGGTGGGGTTCGCGTGTTTTCTCTCTCGTCCGGACTTCCCGAGCGCACCCCGGGAGGCCAGGGATGGCCTAGGCTCTTCAGATGGATTTATGCACTTTTCCGAAGAAAAATGAGGAACCAGCGGCTGAGCCAAATAGCACTAGCACCATCCGGATGAAAAAAAGGTTGTCGAGGCCTCGTCGGAAAGACGGCTGGAGGTGCTCTAAAGCCCAGGCAACCGCCTCCACTCCCACGCTCCGGTCTTCATTCAAGATCGTCGAGCGGCGGCGTGTTGGCGCCGTGGCGGGAGAAGGGCCAGCGAGCGGGAGGATAGAGGAGCTCCGGGCAAGATGCCGCTGTACGACTGCATGCTGCTTCTGAAACCTCTGGTCACGAAGGAGTCCGCAGCAGAGCTCGTGGCGCGGGTGGCGAGGCCAGCGCAACGGCGTCGTCACCGACCTCAAATCCTTCGGAAAAGTGCACCTCGGCTACGGCATCAGGAAGCTCGACGGCCGCCACTTGCAGGTACGCCCGGATTCGCCGCTCTTTATCTGTACTCTTCTAGTGAAACCTCGTATTCCCCTTGCGTTGGACCTGGTGACCGCGCGGAATGGTGACGATCTGATTCGCTTGGCTCGGTTGATGCGTAAAGGGCGAAATGGTTAGAGCATGTCTAACAAGTCCCGTATTCCTATGTCCCGTATAACACTCGCATTTCGCCCGTATCGAAAAATTGCTAACGGAAGAGCCATTTCGTCTAGCAGACCCCGTATTTCGCCCCGTATTTTTAAAAATTAAAATCCCAGGAAGTTCATCTTCATTGATCATACTACGGATCATACATACATTGCGATCATACCTACATCTATCCTACATCTATTCGTCAAGGATGACGAATGGGATGAACACGATGGAGGCCGCCTCCTCTTGCGCCTCCCGCGCCTCGAACTCCCGGACGGCAGCGATGGCCGCCGCCTCCTCCTCTGCCTCCGCCCGAGCCTTCTCGGCGGCATCCTTCTCGGATTCGGCCACCGCACGCCGGAAGGCCGCCTCCTCCTCTGCCGCCTCCGCTTCCTCCTCGTCGGCTCGCGGATCTCCTCCGCTTCCTCCACCGCTGGTGCTGCCGATGCTCGCCGCCCATGCCGCCTTCGACGCGCGGTCACGCTCCCAGTCGGCGAGCCACTTCTCGAAGGCTCCGCCGCTCATCGGCTTGAGCGGCGGGTCTTGTCGGTACCACCGCCCACCCGCGGCGAACTCCCGGAGCGAATCCGGCACGTACAGCGCGCCGGCGTACCGGCACGCCGCACGGCGGCTCCCGGTGGCGAATCTCTTGCACTGGCGCCGCCACGCCTCCTCAACGGTGTCCGGCGAGCGGGATCGCTTCGATCCGCTCGCCGGCGAGGCGGTACGTGCCGGAGCTAGGGTGGAATGCGGCGCGGGGGAGTGAGGAATTGCTCGCCGGAGCTAACTACGGAGGCGGCGGCGCACGGCGGAGCTAGGGTTGCGACCCCTCACTCGCAACTGCGCCCAGTATAAGTAGGGGGCGACGGGGCCGATTTCCTGGGCCCCCTATTCCGCCGAAACGGGCCGGCCCGAATACGGGGCCTGCTAGACGGCCCATATCACGCCTGCCCCGTATCCCGCCGGAATTTTACGGGGTGGGCGGGTTATACGGGCCTGTTAGACATGCTCTTAAGTGTGTACGAGTTCTTGGGGCTTAATTTGGTTCTTGGCGGTGGGTGGTGCCTTTGAGTCTTTGACATGCTCGATGAAATGCCCAAATAGGTTTAGCCCTTAGCTGTTAGAATGGTGTCCGTGGGCATTGGCGTCCGCGCGCTCAATGGAACGCTCTGCAGTTACGTTTGTATGCTGAGATCATTCTTTTGATTACAGTCAGTGTCAGAACGATGCGATCTCCTTGCTTTGCATACCGAGTAGAATGATATAGGGCCTTGGATCTGTAGTGCAAGTAACAACACAATTCCTGATGTGTCTTGAGTAATGCATGTGTTTATCGCAAAAATAAGATATGATATAGGCCTTGGATCTGTGACGTTGTTGTGGTTTAGGAGTTCTTGGGGAAGATGGCCAATTGGTATGTAATTCGTGTGGTCATGTGAGTCATGAAACATTGGGTGAATGCTTGATCACCTACATTGCTCTATATGGATAGATATTCCGTTTTTTATTTTATAACGACAGTGCATTTTTGTTCTACGATTATTTGACAATACCTTCGACCAAACAGTAGGAAAAGTAAGCCACGGCACCTTTAGAAAACAGAAAAGGCAGCCGAGAGGCACATCGAATGTATTTCTGTGCATCTGATATTTTTTCTTCTGCAGACCTAACAAGTAGTGTTATGGTTCCCATTGTTGTTCATTTCCAGCTTTCTTCACCGCTAGCAATGCAGCCTAAAGTCTGAAAAGGTATTTTCATCTGTGAGCTGTCTCCTTGCTGAAGTTTTTATTTCCCGTTTCCAGGGCCAACTTATGCAAATGACCATGATGGTTCCACCTTCCTTTACCAAAGAAGCCCACTATCTGAACAAGGAGGACCAGCTGCTTCGCTGGGATGCAGTGTACGGTCTGGAGTTCATCAATGAGGATGATGGAAAGTACGAGATGAGCAGTTTCCCCCCCTAATAGTAGTAGCGTTAAAGATGAGGACGTTGATGAATATGACGATGACGATGATGATGACGAGGAAGAGGCCGAGCAAGAGTAGATTTGTGTGTCTAAGGGTGAGGTGGATCTGGAGATCCTCTGCGACCTTGGCGCGTGCTGGACATGAACTTCTCGAAGATGGAGCTGGATGCCTTCGCGGTCTCCACCACAATGATGGTCGGGAACGGGGGAATCCGCCCTCTTCTGGGAGTACAGATGGCTGGACGGCAAAACCATGAAGGAGGTGGCGCCTGAGAAAGGCGCGTACGGTTCGCCAAGCTCTGATGGACCACACTTGGATAGCTGATATAGTAGGGGCACCGAGCGCTCTGGCACTATGGCAATACGTGCAGCTGTGGATCCGGCTCAGGGATACCCAACTCTCGGCGGATCCGGACAGGATGGTTTGGTGGTGGACGATGGATGGCCAGTACTCTTCCAGTTCTTGCTATGACGCCCTCTTTCAAGGGGCGATAATTGCAGGCTTCTGGAAGCTGAACTGGAAATCCTGGACGCCGCCAAGGGTGAAATTCTTCTTGTGGCTGGCCTGTCTTGACAGATGTTGGACGGGGGAGAGGCTGGCTAGACGGGGGTTGCCGCATTCCCCCAACTGCCCGCTCTGCGACCAGTCCACGGAGACCATGCGCCATCTTCTCACAGGCTGCTCGTTCTTCAGGATGGTTTGGTTTGAGGTGTTGTCGTGGATCCGATCCACTTCAGGCCCTCCCACGGCTGAGGGCGACTTCGCGAAGTGGTGGTCCCTTGTGGTGCGGACCGCCCCTCGCCAGTTGCGCAAAGGCACTTCGTCGGTTATCATGCTTACGACAAGGTGGATATGGAAGCATTGAAACGCGGCGGTCTTCGACAACGCGCGGCCTTCGGCGACGACCCTATTCAACGACATCGTGGCGGAGGCGCGGCAATGGGCGGACGCGGAAGCCCAGGGTGTGCGCCTTCTGCTCCCCTAGACTAGGATTCCTTTTCTTGGGTCGAGTTGTACGGCGTGGTGTTCGTCCGGCCTCGGACTTGTACATATAACCTTCTTTTCTATCAATGCATCGAAACGCAAGTCTTTTGCGTTTTCGCGAAAAAAAGAAGAGTAGATTTGTGTGTCAAGAAATCTCTGCACTTTCAGTATTGGGAGATGTTTTCTCTTGCAAATTGTATTGGTTGCTTTACCAATTTTTTGACGATAAAGTAGGGCAAGAAGTAGAACCACTGAACTTGACTGTTTGTCAAAGAAGATCCCTAAACACCTGAAATATGCTATGTTATGTGACATGTAAACTGTCAATAAGGAATATGTTTGCTGATTGGTGCATGACTTATCATCTGGATGTGGTAGTTAATTTCTCTCGTACAGCAGTATCGTCCCATATGCCTTCTTAATGTTAGCTTTAAGGTGTTCACAAAAGTTGGGACTAACCGGGTAACTGGTATTGCAGAAAACGTTGTCAAGCCAACACAAACTGCTTTTATGCTCGGTAGACATATTTTAGAAGGGGTTGTTATTCTACATGAAACCATTCATGAACTTCATAGGAAGAAGATGGATGGAGCGAAAATACCAAACGGAACCTGGGTACGCGCGCACCCAGTTATGAAAAATTCAAAAAATGCTATTTAAAAGTTTCAAAAAAATGTGAAGTAAATTTTTGCATGTTCACATTATGTTGATACTTACCCGTGTGTGTTTTCACGAAAAAATACCATTGTACGTGGCCTACACAAAAATGGCAAAATGCAAATTTCGGATCATGTGAATAGTACAGATTCCTATTCACTATTGTCATTTGGACATTTTGTCATTTTTGTGTAGACCACATACAATGGTATTTTTTCGTGAAAACGCACACAAATATATAACAACATAATATGTACATGCAAAATTTTACTACATATTTTTTTGAAACTTTGAAATAGCATTTTTTTTTTTTGGAAAACTGGGTGCGCCCGCATCCAGGTTCCATTCGTGCATGTCGATGGATGGAGTTCTTTTTAAAATAGATTTTGAAAAAGCATACGATAAAGTTAATTGAAATTTCTTGCAGCAAGCGATGCGCATGAAAGGTTTTGACCCTATTTGGTGCCAATGGGTTCAGAGATACATTGAAAAGGGGAGTGTTGGCATTAGGGTGAATGACGATATAGGGCATTATTTTCAAACTAAAAAGGGATTACGTCAGACCCTCTATCCCCAATTCTCTTTAATATTGTTGCGGACATGCTCGCTATTATCATTGAACGAGCAAAGAATGACGGTCAAGTGAATGGGCTTATCCCTCATCTAGTGGATGGAGGACTTTCTATATTGCAATACGCCGATGATACTATCCTTTTTATGGAGCATGATTTAGATAAAGCCCTTAATATGAAATTGGTCCTTTGTCTTTTTGAACAGCTGTCTGGTCTCAAAATTAACTTTCATAAGAGTGAACTTTTTTGTTTTGGGAAGGCTAAAGAGGCTGAGAACGAATATAGGAACCTTTTTGGTTGCGAAATTGGTTCCTTACCTTTTAGATATTTGGGAATCCCAATCCATTTTCGCAGATTGAAAAATGGGAAGTGGAAACCGGTTGAGGATCGCTTTGAAAAAAAAATTCAGTAGTTGGGCGGGCAAGACGCTCTCCTATGGGGACAGGTTAACACTTATTAATTCTGTTCTCACAAGCCTATCTATGTTTATGTTATCGTTTCTTGAGGTTCCGATTGGGGTGAGAAAGAGACTAGACTTTTTCAGATCGCGCTTTTTTTGGCAAAGTGATGGACACAAGAAAAAGTATAGATTGACTAAATGGGATATTATTTGTCTGCCGAAGGACCAAGGGGGTTTGGGAGTGGAAGTGCTTGATTTAAAAAATAAGAGTTTGCTTAGCAAATGGCTGTTTAAACTTGTGAATGAGAAAGGGGTTTGGCAGGAGTTGTTACAAAATAAATATCTAAAAGATAAAACGTTGTCACAGGTTTCGGTTAAACCTATAGATTCGCAGTTCTGGAAAGGTTTGATGGGCGTAAAAGATGACTTCTTTATGAGAGGATCCATGAGGGTTGAGAATGGTCAGAATACGAGGTTATGGGAAGATACTTGGCTGGGCAATAGGCCCTTGTGCGAACAATATCCTTCTCTGTACCGTATTGTCAACCGAACCAATGTTTCGGTTGCACATGTTATGAATGGGACTCCTTTAAACATAGGTTTCAGGAGATCACTATCAAATAATAGATGGGATCGATGGGTTCATCTTGTGCACCGCCTAATGGAAGTTCATCTCACTGAAAATGATGATACTTTCCATTGGGGCCTCACCGAGTCGGGAAAATTTACGGTGAAATCCATGTATCTTGATTTGCTTGAAGGTAATACAGGAGAAGTCAAGAAATTTATCTGGAAGATCAAGGTCCCACTAAAAATTAGGATTTTTATGTGGTTTATTCATAAGAAAGTCATCCTTACGAAAGATAATCTAAAAAAACGTAATTGGCATGGGTGTTCTAGATGTTGCTTCTGTGATCAAGATGAGACAATTCAACATTTATTCTTTACTTGCCCTTTTGCTAAAATCCTCTGGCGCATTATTTATATGACTTTCAATATTCCAGCTCCTTCAAATGTGACAAATTTATTTGGCAATTGGTTAAAAGGGGTAGCTAAGAAGGAAAAGGTCACATTAGAGTTGGTGTGAGCGCTTTATTTTGGGCTATCTGGAAGGTTCGAAATGATTTTATTTTTAACAAAAAGAGTTTTCCATCATTTTTGCAGGTTGTTCCCTTAGTTACCCATTGGATCCATATGTGGTCCTTTATTCAGCAGGAGCATGTGCGACGGGACATGGATATTGGGTGCAACCGCTTGGCGACGGTAGTACGGGATTTCTACAGCCAGTGCGGCTGGCGTACTGACAAGCGACTCACATGAAGATCTTGTGGCGGCTTGTTATTTTTGTCTTATTTACATGGTTGGTTTTCATAGCAACTTTGAGTGATCCGTGATTTGTAATAAGGTTGTAACTCAGTACTTCAATAAATTCAATAAAGCCGTATGCATCGATTGATGCAGAGGCTGGGGTACACCCCGTATCGAAAAAAAAGTTAATTTCTCTCTGAAGATCCAATGTGAAAGAGCTTTACGAAAACAGGGGGAGGCTATTATCAATCTATCATGTACAGAGTGATAGTAAATTCCCAAACGCATAGACAGCCACAAAACTACATATCCCAACCGTTCAAAACCAAAATGAAAGAGAAAATACATAACCAAATTCATAGGTAACGTGCACAAAAAAATGTGTGAAATACATCTGAAGAACACGGTTAGAAGGGGACAAGGAGCTACGAATCGATGGTGATCCATAGGGAAGTAGCAGACCGGGGAGACAGGGCGGAACAGGAGGGGAGATGTGGTGACCCGGCATACCACTGCATGGTGTAGTATGCAAGTCTGATATAACACCAATGAAACACCGTTCCACTAGTATTATATCGCTCAGAGTGGTACAACAGAAACATATGCGGGTCCAAGGCATGTCTATAGAATTACATCATTGACTCTGTTACATAAGATCATCACAGCCTCCTACTTTACAATGAGGTAAAACTGCAAATAACTCCAGAAGAACGACTCGTAGACTAGTCTTATCACGAACTCTATTTGTAGAGTATTTAACTAACTACAGAGGCTATGAATAGATTCTAGCTAAATAGGAGCTGAGTTTAGGAAGCTAGTTCCTTTCTATTGCTAATCTAGGTTTCTCCTTGTTGGATGTGGTATCTGCCTCTTCTGACAGGTTCCTGTCCCTTGAAGTAGTTGTTGACTCCTCGGTCTTCGTGTTGCACTCGTAGATCCTTCTTCGGTGCCTCCATATCTAAGCGGGGATTTAAGAGTGGGATGAGTACGAGCGTACTCAACAAGTTCATTATAGGAAAGAGGTGTTTAATGCACTAGCTACGGCATTAGACCAGAAAGTCTAATACCAATGCAGGTTTTCATAATCATTTCTTCAAAAGGTTGCTTTTATTCCGAAGAACTATGTCCGTCAGCCTTCACCGGTTTACTAGAACTTCATGGAGCTCCTTTCCGGCCGCGTTCGCAGTTCCATATCCCGGAACAGGGAGTGACAGGTCACGGTTCTTTACACTCGCGGAGGTGTGTTGCTTTACCCATAAGAGATCTTAACCTTGGTGCCAACCGAGTCTAGTTCTCGTCCACACTTCCTTTGGTGTGAGGCCCGGTATAAGGTCATAGCCAATCATATTCCTCCGCTGCCTCATACACCCACCCTTTGTTGCATGCCCCGACCCTGGGTCCACGTCGGTCCCATTATTCCTGTAGATTTCAAGGTGGACCCCGACCACGACAACGATGCTTGGGCTCTACCATACACTCCTACGCCGGTAGCCGCAACCCATCCTAGACCGCAATACCGTGGGGACTTAGGACTCCCCAGCCTCACCATCTTGCTCCTTCGGGCGACAAGTGTACTACGGACTATGCCGTGGGGACTTAGGACTCCCCGGCCTCACCAGCTTGCCCCCTTGGATTACAAGTGTACTACGGTAAAGCGCATCCGTTGATGTACAAGAGGTGGAAATACAATTGACTATTCCGTCCCACTCCGGATCTTATGGTTAACACGGGTATTACGGCACAAGAATCACTGGCGACATTTGTTGTTTAATCCTAGATGGATATAAACCCGTGCAATGGAACCTCCACCATATCAACACAATCCATGGTTCCATTGCCCACCACATAGTCATATTAATAGTTATGAAAGTAGGGTTTTGATTTTTATGCAATAGTGATAACCATAATACTTTGCAATTAATTTGATAGAAATACTCAAATGACATGAGCAAGTGATGAACTTGCCTTTCTTGACTGTAAGATTATGCAGTCAAGGTCTTCGATACGCAATAACTCCAAATTCTGAAATAGCATCATCATCCAGTAAGGACGATGTTTAAAAGATTGGCAAAGATGCAGTAATGCATAAGAATGAGATGCAATCGCTCTAAGCGTGACCTAACCCCGATGATTTAGGATTAGTGAGTTGTGATGATTAATTCAGGGTGTGTTGCACTTTTAAAGTGATTCACAAACAAGGTTCTTATTCAGGTGTGGTTACATGGTATTATAAAAAGGTAGATAATAAAACATAATATTCAATTGAGCACACAAAGAATGATAATTGGCTTAATGTTTAACAAGTAAAGAACAGGTGGTCGAGTTTTAATACTATATGGCATGGTTAATGATTAATTATCATATACTTTAAAAGAATAACTTTTGAAGAACATGTTCTTTAATAAGGAACAAGTATGATAATTAAGTGGGTGGTTTTCTATGGTTGACTATGGCTGCATGTAGTTGCTTGGAATAGGTATTAGATGGATCCCAACAAAGTTGGATTCATCAACACCTAGGGCTTGTAGGGTTAAGATAAGCCTAGGCATTCTAAGCAATTTATTTTACTTGGTGGTTGTCAAGGTGGGTTTATCTTGCTAGTGATAGCTGGCTAGGGTTTGTAGGTCCTTATAAGGTAGGTTGGTGATGATTCCTTATTTTCTTCAAAAGAATAACTTTTGAAGAACATACTTCTTAAATAATAAGAAGCATATCAATTAGGGTTGAGGTTGTCTAGGTTTGCTATTGGATCTACTAAGTAAGCAATGGTTGGTTCCTAAATAGGATGGTTCATAAGCATCTCACACTAGTAGGGTTTAGTGGAACAGGGTTATGTAAAGTAAAATAGTAGGTGTGGTTGATGTTAGGGTTCATCACAATGGTGTGATGCTAAATAGGAATGAATAAGTATGATGGCTTTGGTAATAGGATCTAGGGTTTACACTTGGTTAGCCCTACTAATTATCTAGGTCTGATGAAGATGAACACATGAGATGCTAATTAGTAGTGATAGGGTTCCCATATTTTATGTGGATTTGAACTAGTATTTAGTTGCTAGATTTGAATCTATGTTTATCGGTGAAGTAACATGATCACATGTTACTTAGGTTTAGGTTTGGGAACAATTTAGGGTTCATAAGAAGTAATGGATCTAGGGTCTAAATGGCATTAGGGTTTTAGGATTACACATGAAATGATGAGGTTATCACTTTGTTTCTAATGGAACTAGGGTTTCCTAATTACCCTATAATTCTTGGATTAATAACTGCATTAATAAAGTTGAAGTTATTAATAACTTTGAAATTAAAATAATATTGGATTTGTCCTTTTATTATTTTTAAAGAATTAATAATTAAGACAATTATTAATTAGGGTTTTAAATCCACTTATTAGGGATTTAATAAATTATAAGCAAAAGAAAATTGGTTTTAATATTTTCTTGATTTGCTTACTGGTTTTTATTAATTTTAGAAGTTTTTGTTAATTATTGAATTTTAATTAAATTTGGAATTAAAATTAAAGGTTTAAATAACAAGTGTTAAATGATTAAATTTTTATTGAAAAATAAAAATTTCATATTATATTTTTATTGGATAGAGTTTTCTTTTCTAAGAATTTTAGTATCACATTTATATTTTTCTGACCTTTTATGAATTTTCAACAATTATTTGAAGTTGCAGTAACTATTCCATTTAAATTTAAAACGTAAATCTACTAAACCTACCCGGACAGAGCTACCCACGGTCATAGACAGGTGGGGTCTGTCCACCTCACCCGCCACGTGGGATTTGACCGAGTCAAAATCACCACGGTGGAGAGGAGGTCTCTGGCCGGCGGGAACTGGCGATGGTCGCCGGCGCTAGGGCGTTCCCGCGCCCGCGTGGAGGCTCTGGTTGGATGCGCGGCGCCATAGCGAACCTAAGGGTGGCGGCGCCCCCATCTATTGGTCACCGGAGTAACTCCGGCGAGCACGAACAACGGCGGCGGACACGGGTTCACGACGCGGCGACTCTACGGCGAGCTAGTAAGCGAGGCGAGCATGCCATTCGGTAGAGGAGCTCACCGCGGTTCCGACGAGCGTGTTGGCGAGACTTGGGGTGGCCTAAATCGACGGCAGACGACGACGTCTGTGGGTGACCGGCGGAGAAACGGCGATCCGATTCGTCGGTTGTAGGGCTTCCCGGCAAGCACGCGTCGACGAGGGGGTTGCTGGTGACGAGACGAAGCTCCAGGGCTTCACGGCGGTGCTCGAGGTGGTCCTAATCGGCGGCGACGAAAATCGGCCGGGCGGGCTAGGTTTTCAATTTGGGGGAAAAGGAAGAACAGGAGCGAGGAGGGCTTCGGCCGAGTATTTATAGGGCTCCTGCGTTCGTCGATGGTCGCCCAGGTCAACAACGGCGGCCGGGACGTGGAGCTCGCCGTCGTGCTGGCGTCCTCACGCGCGTCAACGGTGGCCAAGACGAAGACGAGGACTTCGTCTACGGTATTATCCACGAAGAGGTATCGTGGCGGTGTTGGGCTGCGAAGTGGCGCTGGGCCGTGGGCTGCTGCTGGGCTCGGTGGCCTTTCAGGTAAGTCAGGTGAGTCCTTTTCTCCTCTTTTCTTTTTCTGTTTTATTTCCTGTTTTCATTTTCTATTTTGTAATCTGTTTTAATTCACATTTGAATTTTTTTTTGTTTTGCAGGTGTTTATCAATTGGTCTTTTATGAAGACTAATAAAAGTATTATTGTAATACTCAATTGTTTTGATTAAACATTTCACATATGTGAGCTTTATTACAAATTGTAATTAATCATGATTTTAGGCACCCTTTTTAATTTTCTTTTTCTTGTGTAACCAACTCTGTTTGAAATTATTAGAATTGATAATTTCTACTCTAAGTGTTTTAGGGTTTATCATTAGGGTTTGGTCTCTCAATTGAGAATTTAGCCACTTGCATATGATTTTATGTGAACCTTTATTATTAAGATGTTGTGGTTTGGATTATAACCCTATTTCCAAATAGCACTATTATTGTATTTTAATAGCATCTTGAAATACTTAGAATAGATATTACTCTCCTCATAGTTGGTTCTTAGTTATTAAGTCAAATGGTTGACATGAGTGGTTATTCACCACACATGGGCTTTTAATTATGGAGCTTAGCATTAGATGTTTCTGAGGTTTAATTAGTGAAACATAGAATTTAACTAATGGCAATCATAGGGTTTTAATCATATTCACCTAATGGCAATTGGTTTGAATTTTAATTTATAGCCTAGGTTCACATTATGATCACCATAGTGATACATAAACTAGGGTTGAGATATAATGCTAGGTTGTAGATATGAGATGACACCATGTTGCATTGGCTAGGTTTACTCTCCCCTAACCATGATAAGGTGGTTGATTACCTAACATTTCATGTTCTCCTTTAGTTACTAAAGATCTGAGAATTGGTTCTATTTGATTCCACTATTGTTATCCTTAATCCATTATTAAGTAACTAAAGTAGATATGGTTCTTTTTATAGTTAACTTTGGTTATAATGATGAATTGTTTCTCATCATAAAAAGTATAGAGTTTAACTCCAAGGTTTTCTTATGTCCTTAGTTGAGGAATGAATGGAATATAGATGTGGTAGAATTATACCTGTGATCACCAAGTGGTTCACAAGTTAAGGTTGGAATATAAGTTTAGGGTTGTTTATTAATTACCTCCCTATGACTTCATGTGGGGAATAATATCTACTAATCATATAAGTGTTAGCATTTGGATTATTCTCCTATTTCTCCAAAGCATGGTCATGGATTAAGCATAATCCACTTGTTCTTAATATCTCTACCACAAGTTCTTAGGGTTTATGATCATCACTCAATTTATAATGATCAAGGTTTGGCTTCCTAAGTTATTTCTCAAGAATTAGGTTTCTCACTCCCAAGATTAAGTATTGTCTTGATCAACTAAGTATAGCACTTCTAGTTTATCTTCTTGAATGGGACTACTATGGTTGCCTCTTAAGTTTATATCCCAGGAGAATGCCTGAGATATTATGTTAGGGTTCTACTTAATCAATGATGATATAATCATCTGGGTATATGGATAGTTCTTTCCCTCAAATCCAAGTGTTGCCTCACTAACTTGAGTGTAACACCATAGTTTGAGCTCTCTTATATAAGATTAGCTTATTCTAGGTTATGATGTACTCCTAATACTCTAGTTCAATGGTTGGCTTTTATTCTTAAGTAGATAAAACTAGAATTGATATGAATAGTCTCTCTCAATTGGGAATGTCTTGAACAATATCCCAAGATTGTGTTCTTGAGATGAGGTTTGAATACTTGGATGTATATCGAAGGTTTATCTCAAGGTTTGTTATTGCCTCTCTAATAATTATTATATAACTCTCACCTCTCTAGGTTTGATGTGTAATAACTTGGAATGGAGAAGAATATCTATTTCTGGAGTGGATCTTCTTGTTATAATTCCAATGTTGAAGTGGAATGAATACCATGAGGTTTCATGGTAGGATTAAGGATTAGTTTTAAGACATGGAGAAGATAATCAAGAATGGTTTCTCCATTTTATTGTTACTTGGTTTGTACTTAAACAGATGTTCTTATGTTATGGCAAGGGTTACCATATTATGATCTTTAATAAGGTCAAGCAATTAATCATTGAGTAAAGTGTTGTTGTGTTGATTATTAGTTCCATTTGATCTAACCCCTTGGATCAAATCACCTCTACCCAAAACAAAGTTTTGGCAAAGTCACATTGAGGTTTATAGCGCTTGACTTGATGAGCTACTTCAATTCCACCAAGGTCAAGTGAAACTTCGATTCATCGTGACTGTTTTACTTTAAAGCGCAAAAATTCCCCAGATTTTCTATGCATGAATGCAATGCACACATCTGTTTCCTCTATTTTTGTAACCCCATTACCTGGGATATTACAGTCTCTACCCCTTAAACTAAACTTCGTCCTCGAAGTTTGAACTCTCTCACGTTTCTGGAGTGTGAATCTGACTTGTGCAGACTACGACTTTTCTTGAATTCCGTATTGATCTTGTTGGATATATTTGAATATATCCCTTGTCCAGATTCTTCCTGGAATCCATTAGAGTTTGTCTCTGCATCATGGTTTCTTACTCCAGTTCTACGATACCTATCTCTGAGATCTAAAGATACCTGTCTCTGAGCCATGGCTTCTAACTTTAATTAATTGATTTCTTTTAATATCATAATCTTGTTTCCTTTCTCATTGAATATTCAATGATTGAGACTTCTTCTTGTCTTGACAGTCTTAATTGAGGGCTAATTGGATAACATTCTCCTATTTGATGAAATAGGTCTTTGTTTTCCCTTACTACCAAAATTGCAGTAATGGTACTTGGTAATGTACTTACCATGGGAATGGTTGTGATGGTTTATTTCCCAAAGAATGGATTAGACTCATTTAGTCCATCCAATCATGGTTTACAGTTGATAGCTATAACTATTTTGGGTTATTTAGGTTCCATGAAAGGAATCTTTCAAATTGACTTTAGTTTTGGTATAGTCAATCTCCTTCGGTCTTTGACCTTCTTGGGCAGTATTTGGTCTCTGATATTTCCTTCGTCCAACTTCTTTATCTTTGACTTACTTGAGCTTCCGTACTTCTGAGTAAATATTACTCACTTTCTCTAGTTATAGTCCACTTCTTACTTCCTCGAGGTCTAAACCTCGGCTTCTGGTCTGACATCCTTCTGAAAGTAGTGTTCGGTAGTCTTATGAAAATAAGATCGAACTTCCTCTCAGTTCAGATATTCTTCTTTTATCTTGCTCAAAATATTGAGTCATTGTACATTCAACTCAATTTTTACTCTACCCCTTAAAGTTTTCTTATGTGCTTCAACTCCTTTTCTTCCAACCATTGGACTTATGGTTAGAATTTTGGTCTAGGTCTAGCTTATGGTTTGTACTTCTTCTAAGGTCTCGCGAAGAATCTTTGTGGTGTATCCACACAATTGTGGATATCCAATGTGAATCCTTCAACTAAATAATTAAATGGTGGACTACTTGATACCAGCTGTGGCTATTTGATATCCAGCTGTGGCTATTTGATATCTGAATATGGATTCTATTATAGGTTCTGATCAACTGGACGAGACATCTTCTACTTTATCTCGCAGTATTGATATTATACCAATTGTGGTCTTCTGATATCAACTATGGTCTTCTTATATCTGCTATGATTTCATATATCACCTTCCTTCATCCAGGGTTTATTTTGCAAGAAAACCACTAGCTGACACTATGAATATAGTATTCTAAGTGATTTCTCATGCATTCCCTCTTCTATGTTGACTATGGATCTGCTTCAGCTTCACCATAATCACCATATTTCTTACCTTCATGCTTCTCATGTACTAAAGTACTCCTCTGTTGAGGTAAAGCATGAGTTTAGGTTGGTACTTCCTTCAGGGTATTGTGGTTGCTTCCCACAACTGTGTTTCCTTTATCTGATGAACCTTCTTCTTGTCTTCAAAATATACAAAATTCGTCACTTCCTCACACGAATACCATTACCCTCTAGATCTATAGCATCAAGTAAGGACTTGATATTGCAACATGCATTTGCATATCAAAGTCTAACTTCATGTATGGATCTAGTCAAACAATGAAGATCCAATAAAATCCAAGAAGATTTAGCTTTGTGCATATAATACACACCATCATAAGCCTGAATATGATTGTTGAGTAAGTCATCTCTGAACATAAGGCTGAGATGTGTAGTATATAACACCACATAATATAGGTTTATATCGTGATACTTAGCACGAGTATATGGGGTTCTACTATTTGTCTCAACATTTACCTTAATTGCACATTTGCAATGAGATTAACTTGAAACAAAGTGGTTTGGGATGGTTAAGGTTAACCTAATTTTCTTTGGAAGTACTACTTA
The DNA here is from genome assembly GCF_022539505.1 of Lolium rigidum. Lineage (NCBI taxonomy): Eukaryota > Viridiplantae > Streptophyta > Magnoliopsida > Poales > Poaceae > Lolium > Lolium rigidum. The sequence continues at coordinate 149,383,575 of NC_061510.1, forward strand.
ACTTAGTATTATACCATATATAAGTGCTATTGAGGACTATTTTGTATGATACCTCTAGTTCTAATATGGTTACTCTGAATACATATTTATTAGGATATAGTTCCTATACTTCTAAGCTTTTCTACCATAAGCATATGGTCATGATGTGCTTGGCACACTTTCCATATTTTTGGAACACAATTTATGCACTTTTGTTGAACTACTGGATTCTTATTTTTCTTCTCCTAAATGTTTATGATGTTCTATTCCATCACATAATGATTCTCAGGTGAATCATATATGATAAACAACTCTATCATGTAAGTAATCATACTTTATTCATATCTCTCTTCCTTATCTCCCATGATTGACTCATCATGGTCTATACTACCTCATATGACTCATAGTTATCACTTACTATCAATTGTTTCACATGTCTAGATAGTTTTACTTACTCATAACTTAACTTGGTCTACATCTTCTATTAGGATATCTTAATTATCTTCATTAATTGATATAATTCCTATTACCAGTCTGGATAACTCTTACTTAATCATAACATATGTTGGTACACATCTTCCAATAGGATATCTTCCTTATGGTTGTATCCTCTCTTTGGACTACCATATATTGTATACCAACTGTGGTCTACGCATAATTATTTTAGGGTCTTAAGAGTATCCTACATAATTTGAGATTAGCTAGCTAACATTACTTAGGAAATATAGGTAAGAAATGTTGACTCAAGTATGTCAGGATTATTCTCAAGTGAATATCCATCTCAAGTCATAAAAAGATTTGGTTCACCTAAGACAACTTCCTATAGACACTACCAATCCTATAGGTCTCCTTTAAAGGGTTTTTAATCCTAAGGTCAAAGCATTTGCTCTGATACCAACTCGTGGTGACCCGGCATACCACTGCATGGTGTAGTATGCAAGTCCGATATAACACCAATGAAACACCGTTCCACTAGTATTATATCGCTCGAGTGGTACAACGAAACATATGCGGGTCCAAGGCATGTCTATAGAATTACATCATTGACTCTGTTACATAAGATCATCACGAGCCTCCTACTTTACAATGAGGTAAAACCGCAAATAACTCCGGAAGAACGACTCGTAGACTAGTCTTATCACGAACTCTATTTGTAGAGTATTTAACTAACTACGAGAGGCTATGAATAGATTCTAGCTAAATAGGAGCTGAGTTTAGGAAGCTAGTTCCTTTCTATTGCTAATCTAGGTTTCTCCTTGTTGGATGTGGTATCCGCCTCTTCCGACGAGGTTCCTGTCCCTTGAAGTAGTTGTTGACTCCTCGGTCTTCGTGTTGCACTCGTAGATCCTTCTTCGGTGCCTCCATATCTAAGCGAGGGATTTAAGAGTGGGATGAGTACGAGCGTACTCAACAAGTTCATTATAGGAAAGAGGTGTTTAATGCACTAGCTACGGCATTAGACCGGAAAGTCTAATACCAATGCAGGTTTTCATAATCATTTCTTCAAAAGGTTGCTTTTATTCCGAAGAACTATGTCCGTCAGCCTTCACCGGTTTACTAGAACTTCATGGAGCTCCTTTCCGGCCGCGTTCGCAGCTTCCATATCCCGGAACAGGGAGTGACGAGTCACGGTTCTTTACACTCGCAGAGGTGTGTTGCTTTACCCATAAGAGATCTTAACCTTGGTGCCAACCGAGTCTAGTTCTCGTCCACACTTCCTTTGGTGTGAGGCCCGGTATAAGGTCATAGCCAATCATATTCCTCCGCTGCCTCATACACCCACCCTTTGTTGCATGCCCCGACCCTGGGTCCACGTCGGTCCCATTATTCCTGTAGATTTCAAGGTGGACCCCGACCACGACAACAGTGCTGGGCTCTACCATACACTCCTACGCCGGTAGGCCGCAACCCATCCTAGACCGCAATACCGTGGGGACTTAGGACTCCCCCAGCCTCACCATCTTGCTCCTTCGGGCGACAAGTGTACTACGGACTATGCCGTGGGGACTTAGGACTCCCCAGCCTCACCAGCTTGCCCCCTTGGATTACAAGTGTACTACGGTAAAGCGCATCCGTTGATGTACAAGAGGTGGAAATACAATTGACTATTCCGTCCCACTCCAGATCTTATGGTTAACACGGGTATTACGGCACAAGAATCACTGGCGACATTTGTTGTTTAATCCTAGATGGATATAAACCCGTGCAATGGAACCTCCACCATATCAACACAATCCATGGTTCCATTGCCCACCACATAGTCATATTCATAGTTATGAAAGTAGGGTTTTGATTTTTATGCAATAGTGATAACCATAATACTTTGCAATTAATTTGATAGAAATACTCAAATGACATGAGCAAGTGATGAACTTGCCTTTCTTGACTGTAAGATTATGCAGTCAAGGTCTTCGATACGCAATAACTCCAAATTCTGAAATAGCATCATCGTCCAGTAAGGACGATGTTTAAAAGATTGGCAAAGATGCAATAATGCATAAGAATGAGATGCAATCGCTCTAAGCGTGACCTAACCCCGATGATTTAGGATTAGTGAGTTGTGATGATTAATTCAGGGTGTGTTGCACTTTTAAAGTGATTCACAAACAAGGTTCTTATTCAGGTGTGGTTACATGGTATTATAAACAGGTAGATAATAAAACATAATATTCAATTGAGCACACAAAGAATGATAATTGGCTTAATGTTTAACAAGTAAAGAACAGTGGTCAGTTTTAATACTATATGGCATGGTTAATGATTAATTATCATATACTTTAAAAGAATAACTTTTGAAGAACATGTTCTTTAATAAGGAACAAGTATGATAATTAAGTGGGTGGTTTTCTATGGTTGACTATGGCTGCATGTAGTTGCTGGAATAGGTATTAGATGGATCCCAACAAAGTTGGATTCATCAACACCTAGGGCTTGTAGGGTTAAGATAAGCCTAGGCATTCTAAGCAATTTATTTTACTTGGTGGTTGTCAAGGTGGGTTTATCTTGCTAGTGATAGCTGGCTAGGGTTTGTAGGTCCTTATAAGCTGGGTTGGTGATGATTCCTTATTTTCTTCAAAAGAATAACTTTTGAAGAACATACTTCTTAAATAATAAGAAGCATATCAATTAGGGTTGAGGTTGTCTAGGTTTGCTATTGGATCTACTAAGTAAGGAATGGTTGGTTCCTAAATAGGATGGTTCATAAGCATCTCACACTAGTAGGGTTTAGTGGAACAGGGTTATGTAAAGTAAAATAGTAGGTGTGGTTGATGTTAGGGTTCATCACAATGGTGTGATGCTAAATAGGAATGAATAAGGATGATGGCTTTGGTAATAGGATCTAGGGTTTACACTTGGTTAGCCCTACTAATTATCTAGGTCTGATGAAGATGAACACATGAGATGCTAATTAGTAGTGATAGGGTTCCCATATTTTATGTGGATTTGAACTAGTATTTAGTTGCTAGATTTGAATCTATGTTTACTGGTGAAGTAACATGATCACATGTTACTTAGGTTTAGGTTTGGGAACAATTTAGGGTTCATAAGAAGTAATGGATCTAGGGTCTAAATGGCATTAGGGTTTTAGGATTACACATGAAATGATGAGGTTATCACTTTGTTTCTAATGGAACTAGGGTTTCCTAATTACCCTATAATTCCTGGATTAATAACTGCATTAATAAAGTTGAAGTTATTAATAACTTTGAAATTAAAATAATATTGGATTTGTCCTTTTATTATTTTTAAAGAATTAATAATTAAGACAATTATTAATTAGGGTTTTAAATCCACTTATTAGGGATTTAATAAATTATAAGCAAAAGAAAATTGGTTTTAATATTTTCTTGATTTGCTTACTGGTTTTTATTAATTTTAGAAGTTTTTGTTAATTATTGAATTTTAATTAAATTTGGAATTAAAATTAAAGGTTTAAATAACAAGTGTTAAATGATTAAATTTTTATTGAAAAATAAAAATTTCATATTATATTTTTATTGGATAGAGTTTTCTTTTCTAAGAATTTTAGTATCACATTTATATTTTTCTGACCTTTTATGAATTTTCAACAATTATTTGAAGTTGCAGTAACTATTCCATTTAAATTTAAAACAGAAATCTACTAAACCTACCCGGACAGAGCTACCCACAGTCATAGACAGGTGGGGTCTGTCCACCTCACCCGCCACGTGGGATTTGACCGAGTCAAAATCACCACGGTGGAGAGGAGGTCTCTGGCCGGCGGGAACTGGCGATGGTCGCCGGCGCTAGGGCGTTCCCGCGCCCGCGTGGAGGCTCTGGTTGGATGCGTGGCGCCATAGCGAACCTAAGGGTGGCGGCGCCCCCATCTATTGGTCACCGGAGTAACTCCGGCGAGCACGAACAACGGCGGCGGACACGGGTTCACGACGCGGCGACTCTACGACGAGCTAGTAAGCGAGGCGAGCATGCCATTCGGTAGAGGAGCTCACCGCGGTTCCGACGAGCGTGTTGGCGAGACTTGGGGTGGCCTAAATCGACGGCAGACGACGGCGTCTGTGGGTGACCGGCGGAGAAACGGCGATCCGATTCGTCGGTTGTAGGGCTTCCCGGCAAGCACGCGTCGACGAGGGGGTTGCTGGTGACGAGACGAAGCTCCAGGGCTTCACGGCGGTGCTCGAGGTGGTCCTAATCGGCGGCGACGAAAATCGGCCGGGCGGGCTAGGTTTTCAATTTGGGGGAAAAAGGAAGAACAGGAGCGAGGAGGGCTTCGGCCGAGTATTTATAGGGCTCCTGCGTTCGTCGATGGTCGCCCAGGTCAACAACGGCGGCCGGGACGTGGAGCTCGCCGTCGTGCTGGCGTCCTCACGCGCGTCGACGGTGGCCAAGACGAAGACGAGGACTTCGTCTACGGTATTATCCACGAAGAGGTATCGTGGCGGTGTTGGGCTGCGAAGTGGCGCTGGGCCGTGGGCTGCTGCTGGGCTCGGTGGCCTTTCAGGTAAGTCAGGTGAGTCCTTTTCTCCTCTTTTCTTTTTCTGTTTTATTTCCTGTTTTCATTTTCTATTTTGTAATCTGTTTTAATTCACATTTGAATTTTTTTTTGTTTTGCAGGTGTTTATCAATTGGTCTTTTATGAAGACTAATAAAAGTATTATTGTAATACTCAATTGTTTTGATTAAACATTTCACATATGTGAGCTTTATTACAAATTGTAATTAATCATGATTTTAGGCACCCTTTTTAATTTTCTTTTTCTTGTGTAACCAACTCTGTTTGAAATTATTAGAATTGATAATTTCTACTCTAAGTGTTTTAGGGTTTATCATTAGGGTTTGGTCTCTCAATTGAGAATTTAGCCACTTGCATATGATTTTATGTGAACCTTTATTATTAAGATGTTGTGGTTTGGATTATAACCCTATTTCCAAATAGCACTATTATTGTATTTTAATAGCATCTTGAAATACTTAGAATAGATATTACTCTCCTCATAGTTGGTTCTTAGTTATTAAGTCAAATGGTTGACATGAGTGGTTATTCACCACACATGGGCTTTTAATTATGGAGCTTAGCATTAGATGTTTCGAGGTTTAATTAGTGAAACATAGAATTTAACTAATGGCAATCATAGGGTTTTAATCATATTCACCTAATGGCAATTGGTTTGAATTTTAATTTATAGCCTAGGTTCACATTATGATCACCATAGTGATACATAAACTAGGGTTGAGATATAATGCTAGGTTGTAGATATGAGATGACACCATGTTGCATTGGCTAGGTTTACTCTCCCCTAACCATGATAAGGTGGTTGATTACCTAACATTTCATGTTCTCCTTTAGTTACTAAAGATCTGAGAATTGGTTCTATTTGATTCCACTATTGTTATCCTTAATCCATTATTAAGTAACTAAAGTAGATATGGTTCTTTTTATAGTTAACTTTGGTTATAATGATGAATTGTTTCTCATCATAAAAAGTATAGAGTTTAACTCCAAGGTTTTCTTATGTCCTTAGTTGAGGAATGAATGGAATATAGATGTGGTAGAATTATACCTGTGATCACCAAGTGGTTCACAAGTTAAGGTTGGAATATAAGTTTAGGGTTGTTTATTAATTACCTCCCTATGACTTCATGTGGGGAATAATATCTACTAATCATATAAGTGTTAGCATTTGGATTATTCTCCTATTTCTCCAAAGCATGGTCATGGATTAAGCATAATCCACTTGTTCTTAATATCTCTACCACAAGTTCTTAGGGTTTATGATCATCACTCAATTTATAATGATCAAGGTTTGGCTTCCTAAGTTATTTCTCAAGAATTAGGTTTCTCACTCCCAAGATTAAGTATTGTCTTGATCAACTAAGTATAGCACTTCTAGTTTATCTTCTTGAATGGGACTACTATGGTTGCCTCTTAAGTTTATATCCCAGGAGAATGCCCGAGATATTATGTTAGGGTTCTACTTAATCAATGATGATATAATCATCTGGGTATATGGATAGTTCTTTCCCTCAAATCCAAGTGTTGCCTCACTAACTTGAGTGTAACACCATAGTTTGAGCTCTCTTATATAAGATTAGCTTATTCTAGGTTATGATGTACTCCTAATACTCTAGTTCAATGGTTGGCTTTTATTCTTAAGTAGATAAAACTAGAATTGATATGAATAGTCTCTCTCAATTGGGAATGTCTTGAACAATATCCCAAGATTGTGTTCTTGAGATGAGGTTTGAATACTTGGATGTATATCCAAGGTTTATCTCAAGGTTTGTTATTGCCTCTCTAATAATTATTATAGAACTCTCACCTCTCTAGGTTTGATGTGTAATAACTTGGAATGGAGAAGAATATCTATTTCCGGAGTGGATCTTCTTGTTATAATTCCAATGTTGAAGTGGAATGAATACCATGAGGTTTCATGGTAGGATTAAGGATTAGTTTTAAGACATGGAGAAGATAATCAAGAATGGTTTCTCCATTTTATTGTTACTTGGTTTGTACTTAAACAGATGTTCTTATGTTATGGCAAGGGTTACCATATTATGATCTTTAATAAGGTCAAGCAATTAATCATTGAGTAAAGTGTTGTTGTGTTGATTATTAGTTCCATTTGATCTAACCCCTTGGATCAAATCACCTCTACCCAAAACAAAGTTTTGGCAAAGTCACATTGAGGTTTATAGCGCTTGACTTGATGAGCTACTTCAATTCCACCAAGATCAAGTGAAACTTCAGTTACTGTGACTGTTTTACTTTAAAGCGCGAATTCCCCAGATTTTCTATGCATGAATGCAATGCACACATCTGTTTCCTCTATTTTTGTAACCCCATTACCTGGGATATTACAGGAGATGGCGTTGGAGAGGAAATGCCCAGGTGCACGCGAGGTAGCACGTAGATCCTATGCTTGATGATGTCTCCTTTTGGTGGAGAGATTGCCTTAAGTGTCTGCCTATGGGGTGAGCTGCAAGACTTGGTCCGTCAGGTGCTCCTTGAGGATGGCCTGGATAAAATTAAACATCTTTTCAAGGTCGGAGCTAAACACGAGGTGAGGAACGGGAGGCGCACTAGCTTCTGGAAGGACTGGTGGATTGGGAGGGGTCCCATCATGGAGTCCTTTCCGCGGCTCTTCGCCATCTGTGACGATCAAGACATCTCTGTTGCCGAAGCTCTTAGCCCTGATTCCCTTTAAGTCCGCTTCCGTCGTTCGCTTGATCAGGAAACCTTGCAGTTATGGGGTGAGCTGCAAGACTTGGTCCGTCAGGTGCTCCTTGAGGATGGCCTGGATAAGGTCTCTTGGCACCTTGAACCGAATGGCTCTTACTCGGTCAAATCTATGTATGCCCAACTCTCCCAGGGTACGACTGTCGCCCATCACAAGGACATGTGGAAATCCAAAGTTCCGCTTAAAATCAAGATCTTCTCCTGGCAATTGGCGCTGGATAAGTTGCCTTCGGGACAGCAGATTCTGACTAGACACGGCCCTTCCAATGGCCTTTGTGCCCTTTGTGGTGCCCCGGAGGATGCAAGTCACATTTTCTTCGCTTGTTCCCTTGCAAAGTTTTCTTGGTCAGTGTTACGCCAGCTGCTGGGATGCAACTGGTGCCCGGCCAACTTTGCCCAATTCCATGCCATCCTCTCTGGTTTCTCTGGATATGCTAGGAAGCTGCTTTGGGTGCTCTTCCTGGCGCAATCCTGGGCCCTTTGGAACACGCGAAATAAACTTGCGATCGAAAAGAAAGTTATTTCTAACCCAGCTGACATTATTTACAAAATTATTATTCTTTTGCAGCTGTGGAGCCTAAAGTTCAAAGCAAGAGAAAAGGAGGGGCTAAACTGGATGGCACAAGAGCTAAGGGAGCTGTACGTGCACTTGAAGCCCCCGGCGACATGAAGAAGTAACCTACTCCTGGTGCCGAGCTTGGGCGTGTGTTGAACCACTAGAGCTATCTTTATCTGGCCGTGTGTGCCGCTTTGTTGGACCTTCACTGTCGTGTCTATGTGGCTAAGCTGTAATGCTCAGCAGTCTGTAATCCTAACTGGCTACCGTAAGGCTTTATTAAGTTAAAGTCGGGCTTATCTGCCTGTTTTCTAAAAAAAAAGTGTCTGCCTATTTTAAGGATATAGCCCAATGATCTGTGTACTCTCAGTTCTCTTATGGCATGATAAACGGTCTGCAGATCCATTCAAAGGACAGCTTCCCACACTTATTTTCCTCCTCTAAGGATGAAAATGCTTCATTGTCTCAAGTATGGCTCTTGACTCATTAGTGAATCATTTACATCTGCCTCTTTCTACTGAAGCTCACTCTGAGCTTCATCAGCCGCAAGACATTTTTGAGGGCCTTCATGAGTCTGATATCAATGATAAGTGGTCTGCTTTTGGTAGTATATGTCTCCTTCAAAGTCTGTCCATCCTAAAATGGTTGGAAATCCTGTTGTCAATCAAAGCATAATTTTTTTTTTGGTTACTAGTACTGGATAGACTGAATAGTCGACAACTTCTTCATAGAAAGAACTTCTTCATGCCTGACTACTCTTGCCCAATGTGTAACTCTGTTCAGATGGAATCAAGGAATCATCTATTCTTCACTGTGACTATTCACCCACACATAAAGTATGATCATTCACAGACAAAACACACGAAATACGGGGCACAAGCCAAAGCATATATCAAAGAAATTGTCGCAACGCATCATGATTCATGCAATTTGTCTCTTGACAAGTCGGCACTCATGGCCAAGCCTTCTAATGGGTAACAAGAGGTACATGGGAATTTACAACAGGTAGAGTCTTACTAGTTTTTCTTAGATCAATCTACATAAGTAACTTGTAACGGGCGTGCATGCTAACATCATGCACACTCTCTTAGTTTGTCATGCGCTGGCCTTTAGTGACTCTTGGATCTCTTCGAGCGTTCGCCCTTTAGTTTCTGGCACTAGCATTGCCACGAACAACACGGTAACAAGGCTCGCTGCAGAGAACAAGAAGAAGGTGCCTACACAAAGGAATCAGAATAAACGTGAGCATAAATATTAACGGGGAACCATTGGGCGATAACTGGAACCAACCTCACGGGAAAAATAAAGCGACCAATATGCTAGTAGGAAAAGAACAACACCTGTTGGCGAAAATTCTGTTTGAAACATATTTTGCTACTGAGATATTACTCGGCTATCCCAAGTACATACAATGATGGTTGTTCTACTTCCTTTTCTAACTGTCCTACTTATGCAAGGGTTGGACATGTGTTACCTGCAGAATTCCAATCCATAAGGAAGCTGAATGAATACGATATTGCGAAGGAACCAATCCAGCTAACCAGGGTTACCAAGCTTCCGGCTATTGCTTTCATGTCGATCGAGAATATCTTTGCCAATAAATAAAGTATCGTTAGTTTAGTTATAAAGAGGAGTTCCTTCAAGATCGCCAGGAAATGCGAGCATCATCCAGCATTAACTTCATGGTGATTTCATACCTCAGACATGATAACCCAAGGAACAGGTCCCATTCCAATTGAGTATGCCGCATAGTATGCCTATTTAGGAAGCAGGGTCAGAATATATCATTTCCGAACTTCAAAGACCCGTGCCAGAAAAATTATTGATCTTAGTATGTACAAAATGATCCTAGCTGTGTTACTAGCAATTTATTTAAGAATGCCAGATACTGATGAAATATGTAACAATTTATCATTTGTACATTGGCTTACACAAAATTGTAAATGTTTTAGTTACAGCATTCTCTGTACCAATATGCCGTAAAGAGCCAATGTAGGAACCAATTCTGTGTATAATCCTTGCGCCTGGAACATGACAAGAAAATTAAGAAAGTCAAAATAGAGGGAAAGTACATACTTTGCTTAACAAACTGTTTCCGAGGTAGAAATACAGTGATAGAATCTGAACATTCTAAATTGTAAATTCAGTTCAAGTTTTTCCAACTAATTAACTCTGTTGATTTGATCTGCTTGATTTTTTTATATTTAACCCTCCAAACATAATTATTTAATAGAGCCTCCTACATGGGAATTTGGTGTCTGCAGTTGTGCAACTTAGTAGAGCCTCATGCATGGTGTTTTTCTTCCATCGCCAGGTATAAACTGGGAAACTTTGATAACTGTACTTGCTTCATATTCAAGACGGTTCACCTTTGGTTGATGTGGTTGGAAAAATACTAACTAGGTGATTAACAGATCAATTTAGATAAGCAAACAGACCAATCAGAACTAAAAATTGTGACAAGTTTCTTCCCCAAATTTCTCAATGTCTTATATTAGCATCCATAAATGATTGTCAGTTCCATCGTAGATTAATAGAATATTTTTCTGAACATTTTTACCTTAAAGTAGAATGATAGCCCAGTCAGAAAGCAGCCCACAAATGTGCCAGATGAAGAGACCTAAATGATAGAAGAGTATCACAAAGGTTGTTCTGTTTTAATTTCCCTGCATCGGCTCAGTTTTGGAGTATCCATAGTTCCATACCAGTAAAAGGGCTCTTCTTCCACTCCTATCCATTAGAAGGGCCCCAAATAATGTGATCGGAATCTGAAATAATTACAGTTATGGACAAATTGATGCAGCCAGTAAGCTAGTATAGTACTTGACGAAAATGGATTATCCTGAACCTGAATAATGCCGATCAAGGTGGTTCCAAGTTTACCAGAAAACCCTGAAATTTTGGAGAAGAATAATTACATAAAGTTCCTCTTGTCAGTGAAGTAGCCAAAAAAAGGCATTTGGATACCTGCAGAGGAAAAAATATAGCTTGTATAGAAGCCTAGCGCATTTATTCCTCCCAATTGCTGAAAGACCATCAGGCCAACACCCACCTGTGCATCAAACCTATATGTGTGAACTGAACTTCTCTTTTTGGAGAGCGACATATAGTTCTAAACTTCTTTCAGGAAGAAAGATAGGAACTTTTGAATGAAGGAGCTTGGTGAATTTCTTAGTTCTTAGTTCTTACAATGACTGCGTACATATTTTTGCTGTGAAACAAGTCTTGAATCCTGGCCGTAGGTAAACTGTGAACTGATTCAATATACTCCTGCATGAGAATGGCAGGTGATTATTTTGAATAACCTCTTGCCTAAATTATACATGTTGACAAATAAGAGAGATATAAGGACGAAACTAACTCTAATTTCTGTAGCCTCTCGAGATATGTCAGCCTTTTCACCCCTAAGCTTTTGCAGTGAAGCACGGAATTCTTTCTCTTTCCCAATATTGGCCTACCATATTATTGAAAAATGAACTTTAGTATGAAAGTATTCTATGAGAATCCATAACTTAGATACAAAACGTCATGCGTTGCATACTTGCATTCACTAATCACAAATGAATGTAAGAAAAAATATTTTGATTACAAAGTAAAATGGTTTTGTTGCAGTATTTTCTTATTTCATATAAATAAAATTATTAAGCACGCCATGGTTGCTTCCTCAGACGAAATTAAAACCATGATAAACACCAACTGATCAGTAAATTCTTGTAAAATATCCGCTAGGTTGGAGAAATTTGGGATTCATGTTTGCCATTACCAGCCACCTTGGAGACTCAGGAATGAAGAGAAGACCCGCAAGGAGGAAAGCACAAGGCAGTAATCCTGCATAAACATGCAAATGCTGTCTTGATTTCTCCTGTGTAATGGATATGCGATCATCCATATAGAGATAATGTATATTACCTACAAGAACCAAAGAGCGCCACGAAAGCAGTGCTCCAATAATGTAGGCAGCTGAACACCCTGAACAAATAAACAACTGCACTTACAGACGAGCCTGTGTTAATTTTCCATCTTTACTAAATTTTCAAACACATCAAGATTCTGCCCGGCTTCCTCCAACCTGGTTTGAGGTTGCAAGGCCTCCTCGGAGATCCTTTGGTGCTATTTCAGATATGAACACAGGCACCTGTGTGGGTAATGTTAGTACACTAGGATGCTATGTCGATCATGTGGCGAACATAGTGTTGCTTGACAGTAATTAAATAAAACAGTGTTCAAAAGAGGAAAACCAAAATAGAGAACCAAAGTCACGTGCACATTGAGAACTAATTAAGGGATTCTCATGGCTCACCACATAGGAAAGAACTCCAGTACAGTAGCCCAGCAAGACTCTTCCTAGGTAGAGCATTGTAGCACCCTTCATGTCATTGAGGGCAATATTTTAAACACGGAACGAGTCTGGAAAAGAAAATAGTTCAGAGAGGAACGTACCTTGGCTAAGTATATAGTAAGCCAACCAAAAATTCCAACGATTGCTGCCAGCCGCATGGTCTGTAGAAAATGCAAATGGCAGAGATATTATGAGGACTAACGGGACTTAACGAGTCTCTGCTAGTCATCCCAATCATCAAAGTAGTTCACCGTTTTGCGTCCAAGAGTGTCTGCAAGGCGGCCACTAGTCAGAGCGCCAATCATCGCACCGATCGTCAAGATAGATCCAAAGACACCATACTAGAAGGTTAATCATCAATCGAATTAGTCCACTGAAAGCAATGAAGAGTTGAAGACCATGACCATATTTGATTGATGGCACAGTTCAAAAGTGTAGATGTTTTATCAAGCGAAGTTGCAGTCCACTACCGTTACTAGACACACGAATTATATACATCAGTCTACAGCCATGAAAAGCGAAAAAGATCACGACCAACCTCTGAATTGGACAGTCCAATGTCGCTCACAATTCCAGCTTGAGCCGGAGCAGAATACCCAACCTGCACATCATACATTCCATCATGGCCATATCGGAAGCAAACGCAACTCGTGATTCTTGAAATCACCATACTCTCGCACACAGTCCTGCTCGAGCAATAGCAGCCTCTACTAGGCATTAGAGTTAAAAGGAGTGAGCTGCTGCAGTCTTACACAGGTGCCGAACTCGAAGGAGCCGCAAACGGCTACCGCCGTGCTGAGCAGGACCATCCGCAGCGATCCCTCCCCGGCGCTATCGTGGATACCCTCCCCGGCCGCCGTCTGGCCTTGGGCCGCAGCCACGGCCGTGGCTCTCCGCGTCCGGCCGCATGTGACGCCGGCGGCCGCTGCCGGCAACCGGAGCGCGCAGCGGCCATCATGCCGCGTCCGGCGGCTGCGTCCGACGCGAAAGGCTAGAGAGATGCCGGCGGCTGAGTGGCGGAGGGGGAGCGGCGGAGCCGTGGACAGGGGGAACGCGGCAGCCATCCGTGGCCTTCAAAACGCTGGGCATCACATATTTTTTGTGTGCTCTTTTTAGACGGCGCAATCTTTTCATAATTTTTTTTTTTTTTTTTTTTGAATATAATCTTTTCATAATTTTGTTATCATGCGGCAACACATTTTCGGTTTATGCGCAATATTAATCGTCTATCTACCCATATGGCGAGTACCTTTGCGGCTCTGCTAGCTCCAGGAGACAACACTTTGGCGAAATGGAGCACCAGTAGACACTCAAATATCGAGTATTTCTGTATAATTATGACACGTACCTCTTTTAATCCACTTACTTATTATGTCTGCTAGACCTAATCGATAGTGTGTTCGTCTGATTTAAACCTCATGATACACCATGCATCTGAAATTCAGCAAATAGATAAACAACATATTCAGCTCAACGGTAGCGCTAAAGCAACAAACTCACAAATTCAAGTACCGGCGGATCATCCGTCTGTCAACACAGAACAATATATACCAGCTTCCTGTAATGTAGTACTTCCGCATATTCAACTAATAATGTCTCCTAGCATCAGCAGGTTTTCACTTTCACATTTCACATACATGAGTTGTAACCACTTTTTGTTTCACGATCTCTCGACAATCACAACCCTGAAATGCCAATCTTTTGAAAAAAAACAAAATCATATTCACCTCCACAATCAGATTGAGGGCAAGAATTTTCTTCCAAATTTGCGTTCAACGAGTGCTTGGAAATTATGAAAGACTCGAAATACATGTTTATGGGAGTCGAAGCATTTTGGCCAAGACGACTATGACACCTCGAAGAGGAGACCTTAGTAGCACCAAGAGCTTGTTTATCGGGAGTCGAAGCATGCGGAATCAATGGGTAGAGGTCTCATCTACACCTGCCTTGATAGATTACTCTCCCGTAACTTGATCCTTAATCAAAAAGAATTTTGACCAAAACTCAACATAAGCATGATTACCAATAATAATGCGACTGACGAGATTTTAGAGGCATCTGGCGCATGAAGGATATTGTTTAAATAACCGAATGACTAATTAATTTTCATACTTGCACAGTTGACGATGTGGATTTCTTCCTATCCTTGATACTTGTCGTGGATAGTCACCTTCTCCAACTCGCCCATGATGTGATTTGTTGCTCCGTTGTCCATGTACAATTGGTGTCAATACCATAAGAGGTAGCGCTTGTGCAGTGCTCCTCTTGATCATCATCATTGTAGCGATACCAACAGTCCCTTGCATTATGACCGAGTTTGCCACAAATTTGGCAAGAGATCTTGGGGCGGTCAGATCCTTGTCTGTTATATGTGTTGTTGTGAGAGGGTTGTGTCCCCCTATTGTTGTTGTTGTTGTTGTTGTTGAAGGGGGGTCTGCCACCACGTCCTTGGCCACGACATCCATAGTTGTGACCACGAAGAGGAGCTCCACGTCTGCGGCGGAGGACTTGAAGCCTCCGTTGCCATCTATGTTTGATCCGTCAAGAGGTTCAGCAAGTTGGTTAAAATTTGACATTTGTGCAAACAGATCATCGAGCGAAATTGCCTCTATGAATGCGTCCAAGGCTAACACAGGGGGGTTGTAATTCTCGTCGAGCCCCGCCAGTATGTATGAGATGATTTTATTCTCAGCGAGTGGCTTGCCATCTGTGGCAAGCTCTTCCATGTATGACTTCATTCCTGCAAAATAAGTGGCCACTTCTTGTTCTTCTTGTATGTGTTGGCAAGGGAGGTGCGCATATTATTGATCCGCGAGCGTGATACAGAGAAGAACATGCTCCCAATCGCGTCCCATGCAGCCTTGGAGGTTATCAGAGATGCCACTTGGACGAGAACCTCCTTGGATAGGGAGTTCACCCCTGATCTTGTGCCTCCCATATTGCATATGCAGGATTCGGCATGATCGTGCTGGAGTCTGTGGCGGTGATGGTTTCTGACGGCACGGTTGTGGTATCATCTATGTACCCAAAGAGTTGAGCCCCCTTGATTTTTGGGAGGACTTGAGCACGCCATAGGAGGAAATTTCCTCTCGTGAGTTCCTCTGAACTTGGTGATTGAGGTTGATGATGATTGGGTTTGATTGGGTCGCCATGGATGGGGATAGAACTTTGCTAGACTGAGATAGAAGAGGAAGGTTCTGATACCATATCAAATTTGGTTGAATCGATGCGAAAATATTTCTAATGATGAATTACTGCGAAAAATTACTGTGGCAAATTAAGAAAAAAAAAAGTCTAAAAAAAAGTGTAGACTCGAGAAATTACCGCGGAAGTTGAATATTTCCACTAACGAATTACTGCCAAAAATTACTATGCAAACTTGCAGACCCGATAAATTACCGCGAAACTCGAATGTTTCCAATGACGAATTACAATGAAAAATTACTATCCGAAACTTTAGAAATTTGCTGCCGATAATTTTTTTAAAGTCAAAAAAAGGTGTAGACCACTGTGCCTACACACCCCAACTGTCTTTTATATATCGTATTATATTACTATATGTACTCCCACGATCCATAATAAGTGTCATGGATCGGAGGAAGTATTATTTTCTCAAGAAGAACAAAACAATGCTCTATTGCTTAACAATCTTCACGAACATGGTACATAATCTGTGTATCCCTAACCTACAAAGTACATTACAACACGACATGACACTAATCTAACATGGGGATGGGGTGGTCATGGGGGGTAGAAAAATATTAGGAAATAATAATAATAAATGATGTATATATGCTGCCGCGAGTTAAAAATGGCGATTGATTGGAGATAAAGGGGTGTGTTTATCATTTCTGTTAATCCTTATCTTCTGGAATTCAGCGTGTCTTGGATCTCTTCGAGTGTTCTTCCTTTAGTTTCGGGCACTAGCCTTGCCACGAACAGTATAGTTGCCAAGCTGGCCGCAGAGAACATGAAGAAAGTCCCTGCAGCAAAGGAG
This sequence comes from Lolium rigidum, assembly GCF_022539505.1. NCBI lineage: Eukaryota > Viridiplantae > Streptophyta > Magnoliopsida > Poales > Poaceae > Lolium > Lolium rigidum. The sequence goes on from NC_061510.1 coordinate 149,400,163, forward strand.
AGAAAATATGAGTAAGAAAGCTGCACCCAATTGGATGGTTGCCATTTCTACCTTTTTGGAGATATGTGTTACCGGAATTACCTGCTGAGCTCCAGTCCATGAGGAAGCTAAACGAGTAAGAGATCGCGAAGGAACCAAACCAGCTAACCAGGGTCACCAAGCTCCCGCCGATTGCCTTCATGTTAATCGAGAATATCTGCAAGCAATCGATCAAGACGAAACGTTGGTTGCATTTGTAGTTTTATCAAGATTTATCAATTGTGTAATAGAATCATCCAAAACAAGTTATGGTCAGTCTTCTTTACCTCAGACATGACAACCCAAGGGACAGGGCCCATCCCAATTGAGTACGCACCTATGTATACCTACTCAATAAGCAGCATCAGCAGGCATGTGATCAACATTCAGAAGAGGCAATTTCGGAAACTCAATAGAGCCATACTGCAACTGAATACAATGCATCTACATGACAGAGACATGATCTTTACCAGGATGCCGGAGAGAGCCAATGCAGGAACCCATTCTGGGAATAGTCCGTGCGCCTAAAAATATCATTTTACACTCATGTTACATACATAAACAACAAGATTACCATTACCTTTTGTATTATAACATTATTTGAAAAATATCCAATTGTTGCCATTTGGATAACTTAGGGCAGCAAGTCAGTCTCCCATCTGTTGCCAAAATAACTGTTTGATTACTACTACGATAAGAAAAAATGCAGTTACCTTTAGGTAGAATGATATTCCAGTCATAAAGCAGCCCAAGAATGTTCCAGATGCAGAGACCTATATAACAAAAGGATTTCAAAAAAAAATTCTACATAATATTGTTTCTTCGTATACATAATCTCAACTTTGTACTAGCATTTTTACCATTAGAAGAACCCTTCTTCCACTCCTGTCCATGAGTATGGCGCCAAACAATGTAATGGGAATCTGGAATTATCATGGTTATAAACAAATGTTCTAGTAATTAGCACACTTTGCTGAAAACAGCCTATCTCAGACCTGAATAATGCCAATCAATATGGTTCCAAGTTTTCCAGAAAACCCTGAAGTTGATAGACGAATCAAAACATTTAACACAAAACTGTTAAAAAATGACAACAAAATGATCACGATATTTGCATACCCGCAGATGTAAAGATAGAGCTTGCATAGAATCCTACACCATTTATCCCTCCCAATTGCTGGAAGATCATCAAGCCAACACCCACCTGTGCATATAATACACACAGATTATATGTTTGGTAACAATATGAGAAAATTCATATGACTAAATTCCAAAGTCAGTGCACAAAAATAAATGACATTAGTGCATGAAGTAGTGAAAGTGGTTCCTTACAGTGACCGCATATATATTTTTGCTCAGAAACAAGTCTTGAATCGTGGCCTTTGGGAAGCTCTGGAGTGATTCAATATACTCCTGATCAAATGATCATAATGAGTACAGTCCAGTTTAAATTGTATCCTAATATATACACAAGTTATAATGAGAAGCTAACTTTAATCTCGATGGCCTCTTCTGACGTGTCAACATTCTCTCCACGAAGCTTCTGCAATGAGGTGCGAAATTCTTTCTCCCTTCCAACATTAGCCTGTAGAAGGATACAAGTAACATCCAATACATTAACAAATTATATCATGAAATTAAATAACTCAAAGTTTCATATGAGTTGATGAATAATTCTATGTACTTATCATTATCTTCCATTCTTAGTATTGCTAACAAATAAGGAGGTTGTACGGTTATTGTAAATCCACTAATTTCACATTATTTAAATCAAGCAAACCATTGGGAAAAATACTCATGCTTCACGGAACATGCGCCGAAGGCGGAAGTTCCTTACCAGCCATCTTGGTGATTCTGGAATGAATGGAAGACCTGCTAAGAGGAGAAGACACGGCATTATACCTGCAGACACACAAATTTTTATTATTTCCATCCAGCATGAATGTGAAGTATAAGAATGTTTATATGGACGTGAAATATAAATTACCAACAAATACCAAATTGCGCCATGCAACCAGCGCGCCTACTATGTAAGTAGCCGAACTTCCAGAACATATCAACAACTGCAGATGCAAAAAAAAAAACAGCTATCAGAAAATAAGTTAAATTTACATTGTGGGATTTTTGTTATGTAGTTTACAAACCTGGTTTGAAGTTGCAAGGCCCCCTCTGAGATCCTTGGGCGCTATTTCAGCTATGAACACAGGCACCTGTCACATTCAGCACAATATTAGCACACTAGGACATGAAGGTCCTCAAGGGGAAAACATGTACAAATGATACAAGATTGATACATAAGAGAATCAAGACTGAAGACTGCGTTTTGAACTAAGTGATACATACCACATAAGAAAGAATTCCAGTACTATAGCCCAACAAGGTTCTTCCAAAGTAGAGCATAGTAGCACCCTTTACAACATAAATTCAAGGTAAGATATCGGTATGAAATGCAAAAGATATCAAATCACTTTATTAGCAAACAAACCTTAGCAAAATATATAAAAAGCCAGCCGAAAATGCAAATAGTAGCTGATATCTGCATGGTCTGAGAAGCAAAACAAGAAGACACAATGAGAATTGAGAAGATGAATGTGAATAAAAAGTGCACTAACTAGACCAACTAACAATGAATTGACAAGCTACCATTTTACGCCCAAGAAAGTCTGCTAAGCGTCCGCTGGTAACAGCACCAACCATTGCACCAATTGTCAATATTGATCCAAAAATTGCGAACTGCAAGGTTTAAGTGGATGAGCACATATCAGGTGAAAACTAGAACATGACAAGAAGTCCTGCATAACTCATTTACTAAGTGAAAATGATATCTCTTCAACAGAAAGCTTATTCATGTTACACACCCCAGAGATGGATAGTCCGACTTCATCCACTATTCCTGACTGAGTGGGTGCAGAATAACCAACCTGCAAAATTACATGGCTGAGTGAATTAATCGTATCTGTCATAAGAATCATAATCATAGCTAGTACTATATGAGTCTTTCATTCACAACAGGATGCTTGAAAAAGTCAAACTTGTACTGTAGGATGTAATTAAATAAGCAGGTAGATGTGGTGTTGCTGAGATACATCAAATCTGAATAAGTGCCCGTATCACTGTATCAGGATCCTCCATGTTGGACAAACCCAAGTTTTGAATTTCTTATTACTTGTACTTGTCTAAATGATAGTACCTAATGCTGAGGAAAGAAGGAGAACGAGGTACACCGTTGGTGATACTATATATACTTGGGGGAAATGGCCTGTGCCTACTGGAGCCATGTACAAAATAGTGGGAAATTAAAAAAAAGTAAATAAGTCATAGTGCGTTAGTATAAACGAAGTTATGTAACACGCAAATTTTCAGTTTGAAATTCGCCCCTGCTCGCCTCTAATATAAATGATTCTCCACACGAGGGTCAAACAATCTGAAGTTGGAATTTGGAAATTTGGATGCTTCGAATATAGTAACTCCATGTGTACCAGCACATCCATGATTTTTGGGGGAACTCTTGAGTGATCACAGTTGTCGAACAAGGTATAATGAAATTTTGTGAAACTTGGGGCTGCGCCGCTCGGTGCATACTCTCAGTGTCGTCGTTAACAGAGAAAGGCGAAGAAGGGAGAGGCGCGCGGCTTACGCAGGTGCCGAACTCGAAGGAGCCGCACACGGCCACGGCGGTGCTGAGCAGGACCATCGACAGGGACCCTCCCCGGCCGCGTCCGGACGAATCCACCTCCTCGTCCACCTGGATCTTGGCATCCGCATCCTCCTTGCGATCGTCCCGGAGGAGCAGCGGCGCCCTGACCTCTCCGCCGCCGCCGCCGGCACCCACCACCCCGCTCTCCACGTCATCGTCCGCGGACCTCACTGTCCCCATCCCGATCTAACGATCGAGGAGACCAACAGCAGGAAGGCTAAGATTGGTCAGGGAGATGAGGATTGAGGAGACTGCAGGGAAGAGTGTTCTTCGGGTCGGGGAGCCGGGCGACGCGGAGTGTCTTCGTGTTATTTATACTCGCGCGTGGCTGGAAACAGAGGACGCGATCGCGGGCGAGAGCCCAAGCCGCGGGCGCCTAGCGAGCCAAACAAAAAAGGAAATCTATGGGTTTCATTTGAACACGAGTAGATTTGGAAGGAAACGGCTGGCGAATCGTGATCGCGACATGAAGGCGGAGTGATTTGGATGCTGACGTGGCGACAGCCGTGGGACAGCAAATGCACGGCAAAATAAGTAGAAACTCGAGAATCAACTTATTGTTGCATGATTAGGAAGGCAGTAATACCTCTAGCCACCAAAGTTTAAGAGCGTCTCCAGCTGGGTCTCTCAAAGCGTTTTCAAAGATTTTTGAAGCGCGCCGAACATTTTTTTCGTTCCCAGTCGCGCGCCCCAAGAGGCCTTTTCCGTCTGACGCGGTCCAATACGGTGTCCGGCGCCCCGAGCCCGTTCTAGATCCACAGCGAGAAGCGATGCGGGAAGTGATGGGCCCAATGCGTCAGCCACACACGAATGACGCTCAACCGTCGCCTACCTAGCGACGGTGCAGTTGCTAGGAAGGGGAACCGTCGCAGTGGCAGCCGTGTCGATCGACACGCGAACAGCCGGAATGGAGCGCGAACATATTCGTACCGATACGATGTGCGTGTGTCATACAAGTGAGTGTATATACGTATATGTGAGTTTCTCCATCATAAAAATCTGTACAAACTCCAGCTCATGTAATGTATACAACGGATCTAGAAAATTTTCTTACGGTGGGGCAACTAAGATATCTTATGTATTTACCTAAAAAAAGATATCTTATGTATTTATGAGCTAGGTTTGTTAGATTTTCTTTTATATGGAAAAGTTTTTCCATCCGGCGACCGATCGCGCGTCAGAGATCGGTCGTTGTCGCTCGCTCGCGTGGGCTTCGTGGCCTGTTTTTCGGCGCGATCCAGTGCATTAACGCCGCACGGAGCTAGCTCTCTGATTCTCCCGTGGGTGGTCCTCAAAGCTATTGAACCTTTTTTTGCATTCTTCCTATGTGTACGTGCTAGGTAGGACACATGCATGTGTGGTCTGCCTAATTCAAACGTTGAGCTGCATCGCGGTGCTGGTGCTAGCTAACTTCATGTTCTCTTTTGACAACGTTATCAATGTAGGGGTACAAGTTACACTAGACTACGTTTGGGTTTATGACCGCCTAGCTTAGGGGTACAAGTTACACTAGACTACGTTTGGGTTTGTGACCGCCTAGCTCAACCACTTCGCCACGCTGCTCCGTCACTCGTAGGGACTGCGTCATCGATGGTGCCGACGACACGAACTATTGTATATAAATTGTATAATAGTTGCTTATAAATATTGTAACAACTTCACATAAATTTTATAGTGAAAGCACGCCAAAGATGTTGTAATCTGTTACATGGGCGTTTGCCATAAGTTTGTGATTTTTATTGTAATCGCCTATATTTTTTTGTTAAAATAGCTGGTGATTTTTGTTGTAACTAAATATGTATAAAAATGATTATTGTTTAACCAATTTTTCATAGCCACAAACACATGTATTTTTTATAGTAATAGTTTTAAATTTTTGTTGTAATTTGCTGTCAATTTTTGTTGTAAACCGACGTGTAGGAAAATAATTGTTATCTAACCACATTTTAGAATATTACTTTTTCAAATTTTATTGTGAATATTTTGTTGTAATAGTATATATTTTTTGTAAACAGACCGAGAGATTTTGTTGTAACACTCGTATGATTCGGATCTGTCGAAGAATGGCATTTTTATTGTAAGTACTGAAAAAGTCAGGCCCAAAGAGATGTGCCTTTTAGGTTTAACTGGGGAAAGTAAGGACTACGGGTTGAGTTTCTAAAAACTGGGGGGTAAAACACAAAATTTGCAGTACGGTTGATTTTAGACGTCGGATCGTGATCGGAGGGCACGGAGGACAACCGACACCCAGCATTGCCCTTCTTTTATCACACTTTAAAATGTGATAGGATGAAATGCTAGGATGGGGCGTGCCCCACCCTAACACCTGCTGGCTCCGCCACTCTACGACTCTGCCTACAAATGCAGCGGCGCTTCATGGCCGACCCATTGTTTGTATCGCGTCTAAATTTGCTACACTGCTTATCTAACCGATATTTTCAGCCGGCCCGGCCTCACGAGCAGAGGAGCCGTTGGTACTTGGTAATTGGGATACAGACTCGTGTTTGGTTTCATTTCTTTTGTTTCTAAACGAGGCAAAATCCAACAAGTTCACTAGCAAACGACCAGCAGGATGGTGTCACAATATGGAGTATATTATTATGGTGCATTGCGTAACAAATGATTTCATATGTGACGCTACTGTCCAAATGTGTTGCTTTCTGCAACTTTGTAGACGTGCCCGGCTCCAGGTACAATTCAACTTGTCTTGAATTGTTATTTACTCACAATTTTTTTCAAATGCTGGGATATTCTTCTTCGAAATAAATTAACCACTCATCGTTTCGACAAGTACGACCAATAGAGCTCGGTCATTGTGCTTATCACCATGTAACACAGTAACAGTTCGCTGATGATGAATCTATGTTCCCTATGTAACCTTCGTATATCACCATGTTACACACTAACACAGCTCGGTAGTTCGCTGATGATGAATCTATGTTCCCTATGTAACCTTCAGATATCACCATGTTACACACTAACACAGCTCGGTCATTCTGCTAACCCCTTTGTTGCAACGCGAGAGAGCACAACACGCTGGGGAGCTCGGCATTCTCTTCCTGACAGCACACGGAGTTCCTGGCGGCGGCTTCTCCGGCTCTCCTCCCTCTCTTCATCCCCGCCCTCCTCTCTGTCTCCCCTTCCCATTCCCCGCCTCCTCGGAGCAAGCCGGCGGCGCAACACCGTCCACCAAACCCTAGATGGACAAGGATAGGGGAACGGCGGTGGGAGGCGGTAGGGGAACGGCAGCCACTCCCCTGGCCCTTCCCAAGCCGGCCCTGACCCTTCCAATTTCTTTTTCCAATTTTATCTGTGTGGTATTTGTAAGGTACACATGCTATTTTTTACATGTACACACGTTTACATTGTCTAAACTCAACAAAACTGGTTTGTACATCCAAACATGAATTAGAATTGGTACATCCTTTGATTTCAACAGCAAATTCCAAGCACATCCAAACAACATAATTCGAATTGGAAGTCAACTCATTTTCATCTTGGATTTGGAATTTCTAGTCCAATCCAATTCTATTCTCAATTCTATGCATCCAAACACAGCGTAAAAAAATTCCTAACAAAGAAAGACAGCTGTGACTATCTAGGCTTTCTCATTCTTGCCGAGATGGTCTAGCATTTAGTTCTAGCTGCTGCATGGCTACATGAATCTCTAGCATCAGCCACATGGGTTTTCAGATATAACATGGTCTCAAGAGTAATTCTTGGGAAAGAGGCCACCACTGGGTAAACGAAAGAATTTGGCTTGTAGTGTGGTGTGTGTGGTACAAAGAACATGCATGAATGCCTTATGCCTCCAAAGCTTGCACATATGTTGATATTACCTGCGGAAGATCAACGTGGTCTAAAGCTTGCACAGAAGTTCATGTTACCTGAGGAAGGAAAGGATGCCTTCCCTGAATTAACATAAAAGCACCTTTTCTTTTCCGTGGCAAGACACCCAATAATACGAAGAACAAGATACTCTAGTCAAAAGCTCCATTTGCCAGTACAGTTTTTTGGTTGATCTATATGCGCATCACCGTGATCAACAAAAGGGCTTCTAAGCACCGACGAATAACTCAATTATCTGGAGGTGTAGTATACAATGTTTAAGTTACTGGTTAGAGAATATCTCCAGCAACGCCAACGATAGTTATATTAATGTATTCAACGGAAGTATGATATTCAGTAGGGGTGAGAGGTGTTACAGTGCCTCCTGTGCAACAACAATAAGCATAGAAGAGAACTATCATATTTCCTCTTCAGCATTTCTCGTCAACCCTGCTATAAGTTTACCAGGAACAAAAGACCAATGCCACCCATAAAAAACGAACAGAAAATGGATTCCTTCGTAACATATGTAAGAGGAGTGAGCAAGAAATTACACTTTACTAGTAAGCGAGTTCAAATCAAGATATGTTGCAACTTTCAAATTCAGTATTCCATTGAATTTTTCAACATCAAGTGCACAAAGCTGAAAATGTACATGCTCAAAGCAGCTCTATAACAAAAGACAAGCTGTGTTGCAATTTGCAAAATCTCATATAGCATAAGCTGACACAAAAATTACGAAGCTCGGTGTGGGTGAAATTTTGTCTTTTAGAAGTTAAAACTGTGATCATACAAAATACATGGACTGCAATTAGAAAGGTATACTTTAGCTTGGCGCTTATGCTAATTAGATATATGATCTGCAATTAATTACTCCCTCATTGCCATAATATAGTGCACATTGGTTTTCGCAAAAGTCAAACTTCACTAACTTTGACTAAGTTTTTTGAGAAAAATGTCTATATCTACAATACCTAATGTATACCATATTAAATATATTTTATGATGAATCTGATGGTATTGATTTTTCTAAATGTTGTTATTTTTTTGGTATAAATTTGGTCAAAGTATACACGGTTTGACTTTGAAAAAATCTTATAGGCAGCATAGAGGGAGTACTAATTTTGGATTATAGGACTCTGTTTCCAGTATCCTTCATTGCTTCAACCTTGCCCTTTAGGCTCGGCTACCTCTCAAGGCAGTGGCACGCTTCTTGTGGTTCACGCTATCTATCCTACAACACTCCACAACTGAAGTTATGACAAAAACAAGTAGTTTCGGAACAATGAAATAATGCTAAACCACATGCACAAAAAATTAAGTTTATTTGTGGCACATATACTTGAGAAAAGTGTGGCTTAAAATTACCTGTTCTACTTAAGGACTTAAGGTAGAGTCTACCTGGTTGACCATGTCTTGTTCAATTTGTAAAATTAACAAAAAAATATTGCACACCACTTTAGTAAATTCAATTCTAGCCATGTCATGTAATTCCAACATTAAGCATATGAATGAAGAGCAATACAATTACAAAGCATTATGACATCTTGTAAGTTGAAACAAATAAAAATGAAGTAGGTGAAAAAGAGGTTTATACTCCGTATAGCGATGGATCCTGATTCCCTTGATAGCAGAACCATTCCACAACATCATTGCCAATAACTGATGGAAATAAACAGTCGTGGAGGAATACTTTAGCCTTCGCCCTCTGCATATATCCTTCTGAGTAGATAGACGGTGAAGAGCAAAGATCTACACATTCAGATGTAAATATGCACTCTTATCTTTCTCATGATCAACAAATGAAGTAGAGGTAGCAGTAATTGTATGTCCTTGCTGGTCACATCAATATCATTGATGGATACAGAACAATACACCATGAGACAATATTGTGCATCAATTCACTCCTTGCTCTTAAAATTGCTATTCCAGGAACTATCAAGATCAATCTACAGTAAAAAAGCAACAACATTTAACAAGGGAAAATAGATATATAAACCCCCGGTGAGGGTTAATGTAAGCACACCACAATATCAGCTAGGATAAAGAATTAATGATGAACAACATTGAACCATGTAAACTATATTACTCAAAATTGGATACAGGAAACAAAGAAGGCACCTACATATAGACCATCACAGATCGCTTAAAAAAATTAAAACTATCTTGAATCAATTTGCTCAGAGGAATATAGACCACCTAAGATGTGGGTTGACTTCGCTAAGATTTGAATTTCAAAATAGACAGAAAAGGGAACTGGGAACTGATTATTATAGAGCCAAAGCAGAATACACACCTGGGAATGGAGATTCCGAGAGCAGTAGTGCGGAGGCCACAGCGCTTGGCGCTCAGATAGTTCTATGGGCATCTTGGAGTGCTTACTACAGCTCCTGAAGAAACTGCTAGGTCTCCACCATCACTGGCATTTGGATTATTGCAAGGCGGAAGCAGAATGCTAGCCATTGCCGACGATCACTAATGTTGCCACCTGTTAGTGCACTGTTCTTGACAGGCTTCGCTGTTGCTCATCGATATCCCTCCAATGAATTACCAGAATGGTTGAAGGCGAAGGCATGATATATATATGAAACATAGGTCATTAGCAACCTCTGGAGCTGGTCATCAGAATTCTGAATTTTGTACAGAAGTCATTTGTGTACGCTTTTGGACAACACCAGTAGAAAATTTCTTGGCAAAGACATCAATCCAGGGGAAAACAAAAAAGAACATTTGTATGATTTGTAAGGTATTCAAATGCTACTAGCTGCTCACCACAATATCCTCCAGCTTATGAGAATAAGATACACTGCCTGTGCATAGCTTATCAACAAGTATAGTACAAGCCAAACTGCCTAATCCATATCCGGTTTTAAACATTGTACTAAGAACCAGCAGTGCATCATCCATCCGCTCAGAATTGGTCAGCAACTCTAGCAAAGAATTGAACGTGTGTTCTCGAGGTTTCAGATTGCCGTTCAGCATGCCAGCCAGCCATGCCATGCCATCATCAGCCCTCCTGGCCTTACAGAAGGCATTTATGACGCTATCATTGCTACGCACCAATGGTTCCAAGCCCATAGTCTGCATGGACCTAAGCAATTCGACAGCATCATCAACCTGCCCTTCCTCGCACATGCTGTCAATAAGTGGCGTGAAAGTCCGCACATTTGGCTCCAAACCAGATGATAGTAGCCGCTGATACATCTGTATCGCCTCAGCCAACCTCCCAGCCTTGCAGAGGCCCTGAATCAACGTGTTATACGAGATGACATTGTGCTGAATCCCTTTTGCAACCATTCCCTCAAACACCCTAGCCGCTTCTTCGACCATACCATTGACACAAAACCCTTTGACGATGATGTTGCAGCTGACTGTACTCTCCTTGAACCCCTTCCCAAGCATTTCATCGTACACCTTGTAAGCCATCCCGAAATCACCTGCTTCACAGTAGTAATGAAGGAAAGAGCAGTAGGTATACTCGTTGGGCTGGGTACCTCTGCGCACCATCTCGTCCCGCATCTGCCGCGCATCAGCGATGCGGCCCATTTTGCATAGACCGTGGATCGCCACGTTGTATGTGACCACATCCATGGTGTAGCCGCGCAGCTTGATCTCGTTGAAGACGCGGAGGGCCTCGTCGCCCATGCGGCGCGCAAAGAGGCCGTGTATGACGCGCTGGTAGACGGCCGTACCTGGAGGACGCCCCGCGGAGATCATGAGGTGGAGCGTCTCGGACACCTTGGCGAAGTTGCCCGAGGCTGCGAAGGCCGCGACGAGGTCGGCGGCGGCGGCTGGGGAGGGAGGGGTGCCGCGTCGCGCGGCGTCGCGGAGGAGGCGGAGGCCGTCGAGCGGGCGGCCGTCGGCGGCGCAGGCGCGCACGAGGCATGTGAGGGTGGCGGCGTTGCCTGGGGAGGCGGGGGAGGAGGAGAAGGTGGAGAAGAGGCGGAAGACGAGGTCGGGGCGCGCGGCGCGGAGGGCGGCGCGGGACGCCGCGTTGAGCGCGTGGATGGAGGGGTGCAGGCCGAGGTGGGTCGCGAGCAGCGCGGCGGCGTCGGCGGCGAGGTGCGGCGGGAGGCGGAGGAGGAAGGCGTCGACGCCGGGGAGCGGAGGCGGTGGGGCGGGGGTTTCGGCCGGGGCGGTGAGGTGGGAGGAGAGGAAGTGGAGGAAGCGGAGGGAGGGGTCCTGGGAGGGGAGGAGGCGGGAGAGGGTGAGGCGGATGCAGGTCGGGTCGAGGAGCAGCGCGCGCGGGACGAGAGACAGGAGGCGGGCCTCGGAGCGCGGGGCGCGGAGCACGGCGGCTGCCGCGCGGGAGGCGGCGTCGGAGACGGCGGCCGGCACCGGGGCGGGATCGGCGGCGGCGCTGGAGGAGATGTGCCTGGCGGAGCGGCGCGGCGGCGGGGGCATTGCGGCGGCGGCCGGGCAGAGACTGGTGGAGAAGAATGCGATGCTGTCGTAAGCGTGCGTGCGTGGTCAGATTTGGTTGCGACGCGACTCGCGGGCCTTTGACTTCTTATCGGCCCACGGCCCATGAGGCCCGCCTGTCCTCCCAGAAGTTGAATAAAAGCAGAGGCTGCCCGTGTCCTCCTGTCTGTCTCTGCGTTCGAAATTATCCAAACCTCGGAGAAACCCTAGCTAAACAAGGGCGGCCGCGTCGATGGCCGGGTACCGCAGCCGAAGCCGGAGCCGGAGCTACAGCCCGCGCAGGCGCTACAGCCGGAGCCCTCCCCGCTACAAGCACTACGACGACCCGCGCGACCGCTACCGCGGGGGCGGGGGCGGCGGCGGCGGCGGCGGCGGCGGCGGCGGAGGGCCCCGCCGCGGGTACGACTACGACCGACCGTCGGCGCCGACCGGGCTCCTGGTCCGAAACATTTCCCTCACCGCCAGGTGCGTTCTCCTTCCCGACTAGCCGCCGTAACCCCGGCGGTTTAGGCGCGTCTGACCTAGCCGTAGTGCGCTACGACGTTGACCATTACCTTCTCAAACGGGAATCTGTATATCGATTCGTAGCTGCTGCGTGCGTGCAAGTACATCATCCTGATGATTCGGTTCGGCCGTATGATGCGGCTATGTGGTCTTGTTTTTTATTACTACTCCCTCCGTTCGGATTAAATGGACGCGGGTGAGTATCGTTTTAGGCTAGCATCCTTCAGAATTTGGTACGGATCGCGTCGATTAAAACGGTCCAGAGGTAGTAGATAATAATGCTTGCTACGAAATTCTCAATGCAAGTTTGTCCAGCTGGTTGGTACAATTAACGAATCAACAGTAACGCAAATGATTATTAGTATTATTATGGTGGCTGAGAAACAACACGGCTGTGCTTCTGATTCCCTGACAGGCTCTCACAGATATGAGCTGCATTTCAGTAGTAGTTGACTGTCGGCCTGATGAACCATTATCTGTCTTGCCGTTTAAATGTTTCCATTTGCTTAAATAACTGAACAAATGAAACATAATACTGCTGGTCTAGCTATACCTTCTTTGGGTCATCTTTCTGTTCTCATCAGGGTCTTGTGTTCCACCTTTTGCTACTGCTCCTACGACATGTGGTGGTACATTAGTAGTCAGTCACCAACTCGCTAGACATTGTCATTCATATTCACTGTACACTGTCATCAACCCTACATATGTATATATGGTTGTTTCAGTCTTATTCTGTCTGTGGATGTCTACACTTTGCTAACTGGTTATGATCTGCTGCCTTTGTTTTCCATCTGTTGAAGGCTAGAAGACATTCGAGGTCCATTCGAGCAATTTGGCCCTATAAAGGATGTTTACCTTCCAAGGAATTTCCACACAAAGTAATTATAACTTGATCTTAAGTTTCCTTCTATCTTTATGCATATATTACATGGTAAATGAGTGATCTGGTGAACAATGTGAAACATGTGTAGTAATTCCTAGATTTTGTTGCTGTGGCTCAGTTGGATATAAGGGACAAATGTAATCTCAATGGCCTTTGTTTCCAAATCAATTATTCCTTTGGCAAGTCTTTTGCGATGTAAAATGACATATCATGAATTTTTATTTATCCTATATTAACTTCAATTTTCATAATTTAGCAGTTAATTTCCTGAATTGAGTCAATTGTCTATCATGTAACTCTCCTCAACAGTAGTGCTGGATAGCATATTTTCTTTTCTTTTTTGCATACAATTCCTTTGTATATTTAGTACCTACAATCTGTGCATTTTAAAATGTTGTTGGAATAGCAACTGTTGGCACCTGACTCTCTCTAAGGATTTTTTTTTTTGCTTAAACAAGGCGTTTTTTGGCCATTATTAAAACTGATACGTATTTTCAAGATACTTGATTTTTTAATTGAGTAATAACATGTAGCTTCATGATCATTGGTCAAAATTATGTGTGCTTTCAGTGAACTACGTGGTTTCGGGTTTGTGAAATTCCGCCACCCTGAGGATGCTGCATATGCCAAGCAAGAAATGAATCATCAAGTTATATGTGGTCGAGAGATTACAATAGTCTTTGCTGAGGAGAATAGAAAAACCCCACAAGAAATGCGCTTCAGAACAAGATCAAGGTATGTATATTCTTTGTTTTATTACTTAAGCATTAGGAACAGCCGAATAGGTAGTAGATATCAAGTTTAAAATAACCAAGAGATATATTGTTGCTTCTGTTGATATGGTGGTAGGCCTATGGATGGAAACTTCAGAAGAAGGCAGTCTCTATCAAGATCCCCAAGGTCTCGTCGTCCCTGTAAGTAAAATGGAGTTTGTTTAGTCCCATATATTATAGTCTTTCATCTATTTTTCTTAATATTGTCTCTTCCCTCACAGCTTATTCCCCTGGACCATCTCCTGTTAGGCAGTACTCAAGGTTTGATCTAAAAGTTCTTCTAAAAATAGATTTGATTACCATGTTATCTTTGTTAGGGTCTGTTATTGGTTCATACTGCTTCTGTTTGAACTTTGAACACCTCTTGATCAATTTTATTTATTTGTGTTTTTTTGGCATATCCTGATGCATGTTTGGCATTTATGTTATATTGGATTCTAGTAATATGCTGCACTAGCATTGCAGGTCCCAGTTTTTTACTAGAGTGTGTTGTCCATTGTTTAAATAACATGTTAACCATCAGCCTAGCTCTGCTGAAGTGCTTAGACAAGATGGAAAGGATGTCAATGGAATAAGTACATTCAATGTCACCATGTCTTGAATTTTCACTTTTGAGATTGACAAAGGAATATGGTTGAATGATGTTAAACCATTCATTGGTATTGTTGCTTAATAGCTATTTAATTTTAGGTTAAGTAAAAAAGAACCTCGACTTAATTACAACCTCCTAAACATAGACACCTATTTTTCCTTATCATGTCTGTGATTCTGAAATAAAATCACCATAAAATGGGAACTCCGATTGTATTGTTTTTTATGATTAAATGACAAATACATTTTTATTTGAGCTGTTCAAGCATATGTCAGCTTTGAAACTTATTCTTAAAATGGTGTCATATAAATTATCATCTTGAATTGATAGATAAATACCCTTTATTATATGAGTGTTCCGTTTCATCATCTTGTTAGTCAGGCTCCTAGGAAAGTAACTTTCAGGAGGATTAAAATTTATGATTGTGTCATGTGGATTGCTGAATCCATTTTTTCCCTGGAAAACATAGTAAAGATTGACAATAAAATATGTTCGTTTGTATGTGCATGCCATAAGCTCTACACATCCTTAATCAATTTTTAACATTGGTAACATGTGTTAGCCCTACACATCCTTAATCAATTTTTAACATTGGTAACATGTGTTCAGTTTCACTGTTTGATGTTTGTTGATCCTTAATCAATCTCTAACATTGGCAACATGAGTTCAGTTTGACTGTTTGATATTTGTTGATGAGTTGCTATTATATATTCTGTGCTTGAAGTAAGGCTATTTAGTTGTGCTCTAATTTCACTGTTTGATGTTTGTTGATCCTTAATCAATCTCTAACATTGGCAACATGAGTTCAGTTTGACTGTTTGATGTTTGTTGATGAGTTGCTATTATATATTCTGTGCTTGAAGTAAGGCTATTTAGTTGTGCTCTAAATTATGTTGCCTTGGTTTTGTATATTATCCAGTCAACAAAGAATCTAGAGTCTAAAAGCCCAAAAGAGAATCATGATGTTTGGCGAATAAAGACCAAAGTGAAAGTACTATGACCTCCAGAGTTGGAGCATGTGAAAGGCATTACTGTTAAAGATAAAGTGGTACTAGCACTCAAGAGTAAAGATAATCTTGGCTAAGAAACCTGAGGAAAACAGTTATTTTTCAGTGAGCTGATGCTGTTGAGCCAGCAGTTGCAACACCTTAGTGCATTGCACCTTACATTTTGGGATCAAAGTGGGTAACCAATTTTGTGATGGAACAGGTAACATTGAGATCTCACGTTTCTATTCAGTTGGCTTGGCAGTAGGCATGACCAGCCAATGGTGATGTTTCTGTGCTGCATTAGCTGCTGTAGACATGTTTGTAGGTCTCCATATGTAGCTTGCTCATGATGATATCTTGTTGTTCTTATACATGTCTGGTTCATGCACTTTCTTGTTTTGCGTTCTATCAACGGGAGGTAATCAGACTTAAGGTCAAATCTTTAATTGTTTGCAGGGACAGGAACCGTAGCAAATATTCTCCTGAGGGGTCATACTCTCCACATGCTCGGGACAAGAGGCAGCATAGGGCAAATGGTCGATCTCCTAGCCCCGATGGAGATAGGCGTAGGATGTCACCCTCCAATAATGGACATGGTCCGCCAGTTGACAGGAGGAGCCCAACTTGATCTTTGCACCTAAAGGTTCCTTACTTTGTTGCTTTTATGCTCTTCTGTTGTGATTATATGGGGGACGAGATGTGACAAGGAATCAACCTAACGTTTCTTACATATATACAGACTGGGGTGAATTTCAGTTTGAGAATCCTTGATGGGGAGGTGGGAGCTGAGTACTACATTATGTCATGTAACTGTTGCAGTGCCTTCTTTTCCACTGTTTTCTAGAATAGATCGATATGTTTTGTAATGAACAGACTTGTGTTCTAAATCCAGTCATCAAGTACTTACATGTTTAATCAGAACCGTTTGTGACATCTTGTGGGATCTGTTTCCCTATATTCAACTGGTTCTTTGTGTCTTTTTGAAGTTCAATACTCGTTATTTGTTTCATTTGGCATAATATTCAGGTTGTTGGAAGTGATTAACTCTATTTAATTGTTTCCGAGTATTATTTCTTAACCAATTGTTGTCTGGGAAGTGCTAACACATGAAATAGGCTCATATCTGTTTTGGCCCTAATCACTGCTTCATTGCATAATATCCTTCATCTAGACATATGGAAAAAATATGAGGAGTTGTGTAGTTAAAACTCCTTCAAATCCGAAATTCAAATCTAGTGAATAAATAAGGATAAAATGATACAACATATAATTGGTGTTCTCTCTTTGTCAACTTGGTATGAGAAAAATCTTGTAGAATGACCTGTATACTTTTTTAAAATACCCGGGTAGAAAAATAGAAAATATGATATATCATCTTGTGTTGATATTACCTCATTAAAAACCTTAATAAAAACCTGTATAGTAAACTCATAGAGGCAAAAAAGAGTGTAATATGATGTCTTGAAAAGGATTGGTTCACGAAGATACTTTGTGAATAGACGAACAAGATTACCGTATGATTTGACTTACAAGATGTTTATTCCTCAACTCTTCTGGATACATTGATGAGATGAAATTGAGAAGAAAATGAATAGTTTGCTAGGCCTACACCCCAAGGGCCGGTTTAAATTCAACTCTCACTCAGTGTGTCTTGGCCTACACCATAAGGACCTATAACCTAGGTCATTTTTGTTGGGGGTAAAGACCCTTCTCTATCAACTGTTTTTCGTTTGTACTTATTAGATTTTTTTTTATCTACTACTCCCTTCAACCCATAGCAAGTGTTGTGACTACTCTAATGCATTGTGCACCTAGCTAACATCTATTCTTGCCGACTCCATGTGCTAAGATCCATGATGGTGGTTTTGAAAATTAACCCTCACGAAACTTGATAACTAACATAGAGTACTCCTCGTGGATAACCACAACACAGACTTGTGGTCTCCTCAACCGTAGCAGCAGCACCTCGCATCAAGTTGAGGACGTTCTTCACAAAATGTTGCGTTAATATTGAAACAAACAAAAATGGTGTAGATAGAAGTTATGTGCATAATATGTTAGGTAAAATCTGCATTTTCCACCTATAGCAGCCTCCTCCCCTCCAGTGCAGTAGGCGTACCTTAATTTAACCATGTGAATACGTAGTGGTGCCCATGGTGAAGGGAAGGAGGTGGCCACCAACGACATCCTGCCGGGGCTTAGGATGCCGTGCTCTGATGGTGAATAGTGTGGACATCTCCTAGATGTGGATGTGGTTGGGAGGCAGACAAGGAAGCCGAGAGGAGGCGCACATGACGCTTCCACCCCCGATGAGGCCTTCGACACGCTCAACAGGGAGCTCGCCACTTCGGTCGACTTGAGAAATTGCGTGCATGAGGATATAGATAAGGTTGAATGCGGGTAAGTTGGGACGTAAATGCACAACTCCTAATATACGTGAACTACAGATTGATTTGCAAATGCTTCATGGATTTTTTTCTTCATAGAATTAGATCAATTGACTTAACCAATACTCCCTCCGATTCATTGCTTAGGGGCGTAAAAATTATGGCGCGATTATTAAGAAAGGCATGCAGCGATCAACTGTTTCCTTCTTTGCCCATGCATGCACGCGCTCACACCTTAACTCTCTCTCTCTCATTAACTGCCCGGCCTCTTCGTTTCTCCCTCAGGCCGCCTCCTGCAAACCCACAGTACCATGCATGGCTCCAGTTAATTCGGTCTAGCAATAGCAAAAACAATACACTCACAGGCGCATTAAAAGGCATCCTCGAAAATCGAAGCATCGCCATCGCATGGTTTTACTAATGTTGTTTGCGAGGGGAAGACGGGATGAGGGGGTATTTCTGGGAGAATAGCTCTGGTACCTAACCTGGCCGAGACCTGCGTCTTAAACTGCGAGAAAAAACCGATTTTTTTATACGCCCTAAGCAATGAACCGGAGGGAGTATATGTCAATGATTTAGAAAGTGTTGCCATGGTAGATAAAAGCATTTGACTAATATTACACGTGCAACACACGTTTACTAGTTATCCGAAGTGTCGCATATTTCGTGGTGGACATAGTATTGCTGTTAGGGTTGGAATACACTTTTATTCTCTTAGTTTCCTTTTTTTCGCCTGGGTACATTGGTACTGCCATTAGGCAGGGCCGGCCCTGAGGGGGGGCGGGCGGGGCGGGCGCCCCGGGCCCTCGGAATCAAGGGGCCCCAAGTCCCAGCTAGGTAAGGTAGACGCAACTGCTGCGCCATTAGAGCAGGTCGCGAGTTCTTCTTCTCACGAACGGTTTTGAGCAACGGGGGGACGAAGCGTTATGATGTTTCCTCTTGTGAACTTTAGAATCAAGGCCTATTTCCTTTAGTTAGTTTGGGCTTTATTTTATTTCTTTAGCCTGGGCTTCCCTTAGATGAATGGATTAAGATGGACGGGCTGGTTGATTAAAAGCAATGGGACGTACGGAGTATAGTTTCTAGCGTGGCTACACAAGAACGATCCAATCAATGTGGCGCTCTTTTTAAAAGGAAAAATGTAGCATACAATTGACCATTTTTATTCTCGTTGTAGCACACTTCAAGCCGTAGTTAGGAAGAATCTTCTCCGTCTAATGTAAGCTGATTGATAATTAGCCTAATTTTTAGTCTGTTGACGTCTACCTCGTTCCTCTCGTGGTCTCCTTTTTCTTCGGTGAGCCTCATCGCTCCTCTCCTTCCCTCGATCCGGTAAGCAGCGTAGGCCCTGAAACCACCACTAGCAAAACCCTGCCTACCCCGCCCGTTGTCTGTGAACTGCCGCAACGTCTTGTCACGCCACCTTGACCCAAGCTCATCCTTCGCCGATCCACCGACACCCACATCCAACTCTTTAAGTCATTCCCCTTCTTCTCCTACATCAGCAACCCCTCACCTCGCACCCCAATGCTAAATTTCTTCCTCACCGAACTCCGGCCCGTCATTGCCGCCTCCGCCGCAGCCAGTCGCGGCGTAGGGTCCGGCTCGATGGTCTCTCGTCATAGGTTTTGTGTAGGATTTGTGAAGATACTATCGTGAGACGGTCCATTTTGGATGGCCAAAAAAAATCTAGCTAGCGATTTATTCGACAAAGAACACAATTGCTTCACATTGTTGAGTAATAACCAACAATATATGACTATGTGAAGAGATTAAGGATCATCCACCTCTTCGAAATTTTTGATTGGCATACACATAAAATTTTTCTAGACTTATAGGGCCCTAGCTTTTAGGTTCGCCCCGGGCCCCCTAAATGTCAGGACCGGCTCTGCCATTAGGGTATTACGATGTTGTAGATGCTATGTGTAATTGGTATCTCTTGATATTAATATATTTTCTTTATCGACAAATATATTTGTGAACTGGATGGAGTAATAATAGTCCATAATTTATCTATCCTAAAATAAAGTTTTCCTCACACTCGCAAGGACTCGGGAGTCGGGATTGGGGAGCTGTTTTCCTTCGGCTTTGGTTTT
>NC_061510.1:149420451-149482039 GCF_022539505.1 Lolium rigidum
GTTGGTATATCGATGCGGGAGGGATCGCGAGGATCTCGAGTTTAAGGCTGTGGTTAGATTTATCTTAATTACTTTCTTGTAGTTGCGGATGCTTGCAAGGGGTATAATCACAAGTATGTATTAGTCCTAGGAAGGGCGGTGCATTAGCATAGGTTCACCCACACAACACTTATCAAAACAATGAAGATTAATCAACTGTATGTAGCGAAAGCACTAGACTAAAATCTCGTGTGTCCTCGAGAACGTTTGGTCATTATAAGTAAACAAACCGGCTTGTCCTTTGTGCTAAAAAGGATTGGGCCACTCGCTGCAATTATTTCTCTCGCATTTTACTTACTCGTACTTTATTCATCTGTTACATCAAAACCCCCTCAATACTTGTCTGTGAGCATTTACAGTGAATCCTTCATCAAAACCGCCTGTCAACACCTTCTGCTCCTCGTTGGGATCGACATTCTTACTTATCGAAGATACTACGATACACCCCCTATACTTGTGGGTCATCAGCGAACAATGACGATGAGGAGTAGTGCTCGAGGAAGGAATAGAATAGTATAGCTGGTATTGTACTAAGATGTATTTTAAATTCCGTTGTCTTGGGCTTGGAGCCAAATAAGTGGTTATACACACCACATGTAATATATGTGTGTACTGTTATGTTATATACGGTGTATATACATAATAAATGTTTGCTTTGGATTTGCTTCTTGATTTCATTGTGTGACTAGTACTGGGCAATGAGTTGAGCTCAGAAAACATTTGCATGGTGTAAGTATGAGTAATCGCTCTTTGTTTCATGACTAGGGGAAATGGCGTTAGTCGAAACCGAAGAGGCTAGAAGAGAGCGGGAGGCAAAGGAAAAGGAAGAGGCAGATGCAGCAGTCAGAATGGAGAATGCACCACCACCACCACATCCTATGATGCATCCATATTTTCAGCAATACATGCGATCAATGGAAGAAGATAGGAGAAGATACCAGGAAAGCCAAAGCAAGAACATGCAAAATTTCTTTGCTCATGTCCTCAATGATAGGGGCAAAGAAGGCAGAGGTGTAGCCCTATCAGACTTTCAGAATGCAAGACCACTGCCTTTTGCATCAGCTCCAGAATCAATGGATGCAGAAGATTGGCTGATGGACACATAAAGGAAGCTAAATATAGTGGGATGCAACAATGAGGAGAAGATCAGGTATACCACCTATCTGCTATCAGGACCAGCGGCATCATGGTGGGAGAATGTTGTCGCCGTACATCCTTTAGAAAAGGGGTTTACCTGGGAGGAATTCAGGAAGAAGTTTCGGGATGCTCATGTTCCGGAGAGTGTGGTGGAGTTAAAGAAGAGGGAGTTTGATGAATTACACCAGAACACTGCACCAATCATGCAGTATGTTCGTGATTTCAACAGACTATCGAGGTATGCACCTGAGGAGGTGGATTCGGATGAGAAGAGAAAGAAAAGTTTCATGAAAGGAATGAATCCATACATGAAGATGCAACTGAGGTTGGCACGGACGGTGGACTTTCAGGAACCGATTGACGCGACAATCACTTTCGAGGATGATTACAAGAAAGTACAGGAGGATAGGAGGAAGAGGGCTCGCATCGAGCCAAGGAAATAACCAGTTACGAAGCCAACACCAGACCGGAGTTTCAAACCACGGTTCCGACCTACCGGTAACCAGTATAACCTTGGAGGTCAGAAACAGAACCCAAGAAACCAGATCATATGTCACAGTTGTGGGCAGAGAGGACATGTGCAGAAGGACTGTCAGAAGCCCAGGATCATATGCTACAGTTGCGGGAAGGATGGACACATCAAGCCAGAGTGTCCGAACAAGGCATCGTGGAGTGGACAGAACTCAGGAGGAGGACGAGCCGGAGGTGGAAACTACAACAACAGCAAGGGAAAACCGTATGGAAAGCTGAACTGCACAGCTTTGGAACAAGCTGGAGAGTCGGATCAAGCAGTCCTAGGTACGCTCAGCATTCTTAGTCATCCTGGAAAAGTATTATTTGATACAGGAGCCACTACATCATTTCTTGCACGGGAGTTCGTGGAAAAATACGGGATTAGATGTTCTAAGCTAGAATATCCCATAACTGTCTTATCTGCGGAGGGAACGATCTTAGTAACCCACGTGAAAGAGGCACAGGTCATGACCATATGTGAATGTGTTTATTTCGCGGACCTTTTCATCATTCCCATGAAATATATATCAGTCATCCTTGGGATGGATTGGTTGACGGAGAATGGAGCAGTGATTGACTATGGAGACAAAGCAGTATCACTCCGCAATTCCATTGGAGGACAGATAGTGTTTCAAGGAGACAAATATACTCAGTTGGAGATAGGATTGGAGCTTAATAGCTTGAAGGAGGTGAAAATTGAGGAAATCCCTGTAGTAAATGAGTTTCAAGATGTATTTCCAAAGGAGTTACCGGGTATGCCACCCGATAGAGAGATAGAATTCACCATTGACCTGATTCCAGGCACCGCACCAATAACTCAACCACCTTACAAGATGGGACCAAAGGAGTTAGTAGACTTGAAAGCTCAGATTGATGAACTGGAAAAAAAGGGATTCATCCAGGAAAGTGTATCACCATGGGGTACACCAATCAGTTTTTTGTGGATAAAAGAGATGGAGGCGAGAGAATGTGTGGAGATTACCGGAATCTCAACAATGTAACAATCCAGAACAAGTATCCTTTACCCAGAATCCAATATCTTTTTGATCAAGTTCAAGGAGCAGGAGTCTTCTCGAAGTTAGATTTGAGGTCAGGATACCATCAAATCAAGATTAAGAAGGAAGATGTTCCAAAAAACAGCTTTTGTATCAAGGTATGGGCACCATGAATACTTGGTTGTACCATTTGGACTAACAAATGCACCAACTATTTTCATGAATTTGATGAACAAGATATTCATGAAGTACTTGGACAAGTTCGTGATAGTCTTCATCGACGATATCCTGACATATTCCAAAGATAAAGAAGAACATGCAAAGCATTTGAAGATAGTTTTGCAAATCCTGAGAGAACATCAGCTGTATGCTAAGTTTAGCAAGTGCAAATTTTTGTTGGATAGTGTCGAATTTCTTGGACATGTCATAACCAAAGAGGGGATAGCTGTAAATCCAAGCAAGGTTCAGTCGGTATTGGAGTGGAATTCACCCAAGAATGCAAAAGAAATAAGAGGATTTCTTGGAATGGTAGGTGATGGCGTGTATTTCACACGTTCGTTGGGCAACCCCAAGAGGAAGGTATGATGCGCACAGCAGCAAGTTTTCCCTCAGAAAGAAACCAAGGTTTATCGAACCAGGAGGAGCCAAGAAGCACGTTGAAGGTTGATGGCGGCGGGATGTAGTGCGGCGCAACACCGGAGATTCCGGCGCCAACGTGGAACCTGCACAACACAACCAAAGTACTTTGCCCCAACGAAGCGAGTGAGGTTGTCAATCTCACCGGCTTGTCTGTAACAAAGGATTAACCGTATTGTGTGGAAGATGATTGTTTGCGAGAGAAAACGGTAAAAACAAGTATTGCGGCAGATTTGTATTTCAGTATTAAAGAATGGACCGGGGTCCACGAGTTCACTAGAGGTGTCTCTCCCATAAGATAAAAGCATGTTGGGTGAACAAATTACAGTCGGGCAATTGACAAATAGAGAGGGCATAACAATGCACATACATGACATGATAAGTATAGTGAGATTTAATTGGGCATTACGACAAAGTACATAGACCACCATCCAACCGCATCTATGCCTAAAAAGTCCACCTTCGGGTTATCATCCGAACCCCCTCCGGTATTAAGTTGCTAAACAACGAGACAATTGCATTAAGTATGGTGCGTAATGTAATCAACAACTACATCCTCGGACATAGCGCCAATGTTTTATCCCTAGTGGCAACAGCACAACACAACCTTAGAACTTTCCGTCACTCGTCCCAGTGTCAATGCGGGCATGAACCCACTATCGAGCATAAGTACTCCCTCTTGGAGTTAAAAGTAAAAACTTGGCCGGAGCCTCTACTAGAAACGGAGAGCATGCAAGATCATAAACAACACATGTATAATAACTTGATAATTAACATGACATGGTATTCTCTATCCATCGGATCCCGACAAACACAACATATAGAATTACGGATAGATGATCTTGATCATGTTAGGCAGCTCACAAGATCCAACAATGAAGCACAATGAGGAGAAGACAACCATCTAGCTACTGCTATGGACCCATAGTCCGAGGGTGAACTACTCACTCATCACTCCGGAGGCGACCATGGCGGTGTAGAGTCCTCCGGGAGATGAATCCCCTCTCCGGCAGGGTGCGGAGGAGATCTCCGGAATCCCCCGAGATGGGATCGGCGGCGACGGCGTCTCGGTGAGGTTTTCCGTATCGTGGTTTTCGCCTCGGGGGTTTCGCGACGGAGGCTTTAAGTAGGCGGAAGGGCAGGTCAAGGGGCGTCACGAGGGGCCCACGCTATAGGTCGGCGCGGCCGGGGCTTGGGCCGCGCCGCCCTATAGCCTGGCCACCTCGTGGCCCCACTTCGTGTGTTCTTCGGTCTTCGGAAGCTCCGTGGAAAAATAGGGCCACTGGGTCTTCGTTTCGTCCAATTCCGAGAATATTTCGTTACTAGGATTTCGAAACCAAAAACAGCGAGAAAACGAGAACTGGCACTTCGGCATCTTGTTAATAGGTTAGTTCCAGAAAATGCACGAATATGACATAAAGTGTGCATAAAACATGTAGGTATCATCAATAATATGGCATAGAACATAAGAAATTATCGATACGTCGGAGACGTATCAAGCATCCCCAAGCTTAGTTCTGCTCGTCCGAGCGAGGTAAAACGATAACAAAGATAATTTCTGAAGTGATATGCCATCATAACCTTGATCATACTATTTGTAAACATATGTAGTGGGTGCATCGATCAAAACAATGGTGATGACATGAGTAAACAGGTGAATCATATAGCAAAGACTTTTCATGAATAGTACTTCAAGACAAGTATTAATAAGTCTTGCATAAGAGTTAACTCATAAAGCAATAAATCAAAGTAAAGGTATTGAAGCAACACAAAGGAAGATTAAGTTTCAGCGGTTGCTTTCAACTTGTAACATGTATATCTCATGGATAATAGTCAACATAGAGTAATATAACAAGTACAATATGCAAGTATGTAGGAATCAATGCACGGTTCACACAAGTGTTTGCTTCTTGAGGTGGAGAGAAATAGGTGAACTGACTCAACATAAAAGTAAAGAGAATGGTCCTTCAAAGAGGAAAGCATCGATTGCTATATTTGTGCTAGAGCTTTTATTTTGAAAACATGAAACAATTTTGTCAACGGTAGTAATAAAGCATATGAGTTATGAAAGTTATATCTTACAAGTTGCAAGTCTCATGCATAGTATACTAATAGTGCCCGCACCTTGTCCTAATTAACTTGGACTACCGGATCTTTGCAATGCACATGTTTTGACCAAGTGTCACAATGGGGTACCTCCATGCCACCTGTACAAAGGTCTAAGGAGAAAGCTCGCATTTTGGATTTCTCGCTTTTGATTATTCTCAACTTAGACATCCATATCGGGACAACATGGACAACAGATAATGGACTCCTCTTTAATGCATGAGCATGTGGCAACAATTATTATTCTCATATGAGATTGAGGATATATGTCCAAACTGAAACTTCCACCATGAATCATGGCTTTAGTTAGCGGCCCAAAGTTCTTCTCTAACAACATGCATGCTCCAACCATGAAGGTGGTAGATCTCTCTTGCTTCGGACAAGACGGACATGCATAGCAACTCACATGATATCCAACAAAGAATAGTTGATGGCGTCCCCGAAACATGGTTATCGCTCAACAAGCAACTTAATAAGAGATAAAGTGCATAAGTACATATTCAATACCACAATAGTTTTTAAGCTATTTGTCCCATGAGCTATATATTGCAAAGGTGAATGATGGAATTTTAAAGGTAGCACTCAAGCAATTTACTTTGGAATGGCGGATAAATACCATGTAGTAGGTAGGTATGGTGGACACAAATGGCATAGTGGTTGGCTCAAGTATTTTGGATGCATGAGAAGTATTCCCTCTCGATACAAGGTTTAGGCTAGCAAGGTTATTTGAAACAAACACAAGGATGAACGGTACAGCAAAACTCACATAAAAGACATATGGTAAACATTATAAGACTCCATACCGTCTTCCTTGTTGTTCAAAACTCAATACTAGATGTTATCTATACTCTAGAGAAACCAAATATGCAAACCAAATTAGCAAGCTCTAAGTATTTCTTCATTAATGGGTGCAAAGTATATGATGCAAGAGCTTAAACATGAGCACAACAATTGCCAAGTATCAAATTATCCAAGACATTATAGCAATTTACTACATGTAGCATTTTCCAATTCCAACCATATAACAATTTAACGAAGAAGAAACTTCGCCATGAATACTATGAGTAGAGCCTAAGGACATATTTGTCCATATGCAACAGCGGAGCGTGTCTCTCTCCCATAAAGTGAATGCTAGGATCCATTTTATTCAAACAAAACAAAAAACAAAAACAAACCGACGCTCCAAGCAAAGTACATAAGATGTGGCCGAATAAAAATATAGTTTCGGGGGAGGAACCTCGATAATGTTGTCGATGAAGAAGGGGATGCCTTGGGCATCCCCAAGCTTAGACGCTTGAGTCTTCTTAATATATGCAGGGGTGGACCACCGGGGCATCCCCAAGCTTAGAGCTTTCACTCTCGTTGATCATATTGCATCATACTCCTCTCTTGATCCTTGAAAACTTCCTCCACACCAAACTCGAAACAACTCATTAGAGGGTTAGTGCATAATAAAAATTCACATGTTCAGAGGTGACACAATCATTCTTAACACTTCTGGACATTGCATAAAGCTACTGGACATTAGTGGATCAAAGAAATTCATCCAACATAGCAAAAGAGGCAATGCGAAATAAAAGACAGAATCTGTCAAAACAGAACAGTCCATAAAGATGGATTTTATTAGGCCACCAGACTTGCTCAAACGAAAATGCTCAAATTGAATGAAAGTTGCGTACATATCTGAGGATCATGCTCGTAAATTGGCGTAATTTTCTGAGCTACCTACAGGGAGATAGACCCAGATTCGTGACAGCAAAGAATTCTGAAACTGCGCAGTAATCCAAATCTAGTACTTACTTTTCTATCAAAGACTTTACTTGGCACAACAAAACATAAAACTAAGATAAGGAGAGGTTGCTACAGTAGTAAACAACTTCCAAGACACAAATATAAAACAAAAGTACTGTAGTAAAAACATGGGTTGTCTCCCATAAGCGCTTTTCTTTAACGCCTTTCGGCTAGGCGCAGAAAGTGTATCTCAAGTAACATCGAAGGATGAAGC
The DNA here is from genome assembly GCF_022539505.1 of Lolium rigidum. Classification (NCBI taxonomy): domain Eukaryota; kingdom Viridiplantae; phylum Streptophyta; class Magnoliopsida; order Poales; family Poaceae; genus Lolium; species Lolium rigidum. The sequence continues at coordinate 149,427,883 of NC_061510.1, forward strand.
ATCAACATCATAATTTGTTCTAATGATAGAATCATAAGGTACCTTCATTCTCTTTCTAGGGAAGTGTTCCATACCTTTCTTGAGAGGAAATTGATATTTAATATTACCTTCCTTCATATCAATAGTAGCACCAACGGTTCGAAGAAAAGGTCTTCCCAATATGATGGGGCAAGATGCATTGCATTCAATATCCAAGACAAAAAAATCAACGGGGACAAGGTTATTGTTAACCATAATATGAACATTATCAACTTTCCCCAAAGGTTTCTTTTTAGCATTATCAGCGAGATTAACATCCAAATAGCAGTTTTTCAATGGTGGCAAGTCAAGCATATCATAGACTTTTTTAGGCATAACAGAAATACTTGCACCAAGATCACATAAAGCATTACAATCAAAATCTTTGACTCTCATTTTAATGATGGGCTCCCAACCATCCTCTAGCTTTCTAGGAATAGAAGTTTCAAGTTTTAGTTTCTCTTCTCTAGCTTTTATGAGAGCATTTGTAATATGTTTTGTGAAAGCCAAATTTATAGCGCTAGCATTGGGACTTTTAGCAAGTTTTTGCAAGAACTTTATAACTTCAGAGATATGGCAATCATCAAAATCTAAATCATTACAATCTAAAACAATGGGATTATCATCCCCAAGGTTGGAAAAAATTTCAGCAGTTTTATCACAAACAGTTTCGATGATTTTAGCAGTTTCAGGTAATTTTGCGCGCTTTGCATTAGGAGTAGAAGCATTGCCAACACCAATTATTTTATCATGGATAGTAGGAGGTGCAGCAACATATGAATCATTAGCATTGCTAGTGGTGGTAATAGTCCAAACTTTAGCTACATTTTCCTTCTTAGCTAGTTTTTCATTTTCTTCTCTATCCCACCTAGCACGCAGTTCAGCCATTAATCTTATATTCTCATTAATTCTAACTTGGATGGCATTTGCTGTAGTAACAATTTTATTTTCAATATCCCTATTAGGCATAACTTTCGATTTCAAAAGATCAACACCAGAGGCAAGACTATCAACTCTAGAAACAAGAATATCAATTTTATTGAGCTTTTCCTCAACAGATTTGTTAAAGGCAGTTTGTGTACTAATAAATTCTTTAAGAATGGCTTCAAGTCCAGGGGGTGTATTCCTATTATTGTTGTAAGAATTCCCATAAGAATTAGCATAACCGTTACCATTATTATAAGGATATGGCCTATAGTTATTACTAGAATTGTTCCGATAAGCATTGTTGTTGAAATTATTATTTTTAATGAAGTTCACATCAACATGTTCTTCTTGAGCAACCAATGAAGCTAATGGAACATTATTAGGATCAACATTAGTCCTATCATTTGCAAGCATAGACATAATAGCATCAACCTTATCATTCAAGGAAGAGGATTCTTCAACAGAATTTACCTTCTTACCTTGTGGAGCTCTTTCCGTGTGCCATTCAGAGTAATTAACCATCATATTATCAAGGAGCTTTGTTGCTTCACCAAGAGTGATGGACATAAAGGTACCTCCAGCAGCTGAATCCAATAAATTCCGCGAAGAAAAATTTAGTCCTGCATAGAAGGTTTGGATGATCATCCAAGTAGTCGATCCATGGGTTGGGCAATTTTTAACCGGAGATTTCATTCTTTCCCAAGCTTGAGCAACATGTTCATTATCCAATTGTTTAAAATTCATTATGCTACTCCTCAAAGATATAATTTTAGCAGGGGGATAATATCTACCAATAAAAGCATCCTTGCATTTAGTCCAGGAATCAATACTATTCTTAGGCGAGATAGCAACCAATCTTTAGCTCTTCCTCTTAATGAGAAAGGGAACAATTTTAATTTTATAATGTCACCATCTACATCTTTATACTTTTGCATTTCACATAGTTCAACAAAATTATTGAGATGGGCAGCGAGCATCATCGGAACTAACACCGAGAAAATTGCTCTCGCATAACAAGATTAAGTAAAGCGAGGTTTAATTTCAAAGAATTCTGCTGTAGTAGCAGGTGGAGCAATAGGTGTGCATAGGAAATCATTATTATTTGTGCTAGTGAAGTCACACAACTTAGTATTTTCAGGGGTAGCCATTTTAGCAATAGTAAATAAAGCAAACTAGATAAAGTAAATGCAAGTAAACTAATTTTTTTGTGTTTTTGATATAGCAAACAAGACAGTAAATAAAGTAAAACTAGAAACTAATTTTTTTGTGTTTTGATATAATGCAGCAAACAAAGTAGTAAATAAAATAAAGCAAGACAAAAACAAAGTAAAGAGATTGAGAAGTGGAGACTCCCCTTGCAGCGTGTCTTGATCTCCCGGCAACGGCGCCGTGAAAAGAGGCTGCCGGCGCGTAGTTGACGTGGGAGTTAGAAATCTTTGTGGTGTAGCTTTTCTTCGGTTCCCGACAACGGCGCCGGAAAAAGAGCTTGATGGCGTGTATTTCACACGTTCGTTGGGCAACCCCAAGAGGAAGGTATGATGCGCACAGCAGCAAGTTTTCCCTCGAAAAGAAACCAAGGTTTATCGAACCAGGAGGAGCCAAGAAGCACGTTGAAGGTTGATGGCGGCGGGATGTAGTGCGGCGCAACACCAGAGGTTCCGGCGCCAACGTGGAACCTGCACAACACAACCAAAGTACTTTGCCCCAACGAAGCAGTGAGGTTGTCAATCTCACCGGCTTGCTGTAACAAAGGATTAACCGTATTGTGTGGAAGATGATTGTTTGCAGAGAAAACAGTAAAAACAAGTATTGCAGCAGATTTGTATTTCGAGTATTAAAGAATGGACCGGGGTCCACAGTTCACTAGAGGTGTCTCTCCCATAAGATAAAAGCATGTTGGGTGAACAAATTACAGTCGGGCAATTGACAAATAGAGAGGGCATAACAATGCACATACATGACATGATAAGTATAGTGAGATTTAATTGGGCATTACGACAAAGTACATAGACCGCCATCCAAGCGCATCTATGCCTAAAAAGTCCACCTTCGGGTTATCATCCGAACCCCCTCCGGTATTAAGTTGCTAAACAACGGACAATTGCATTAAGTATGGTGCGTAATGTAATCAACAACTACATCCTCGGACATAGCGCCAATGTTTTATCCCTAGTGGCAACAGACACAACACAACCTTAGAACTTTACGTCACTTGTCCCGGTGTCAATGCAGGCATGAACCCACTATCGAGCATAAGTACTCCCTCTTGGAGTTAAAAGTAAAAACTTGGCCAGAGCCTCTACTAGAAACGGAGAGCATGCAAGATCATAAACAACACATGTATAATAACTTGATAATTAACATGACATGGTATTCTCTATCCATCGGATCCCGACAAACACAACATATAGAATTACGGATAGATGATCTTGATCATGTTAGGCAGCTCACAAGATCCAACAATGAAGCACAATGAGGAGAAGACAACCATCTAGCTACTGCTATGGACCCATAGTCCGAGGGGTGAACTACTCACTCATCACTCCGGAGGCGACCATGGCGGTGTAGAGTCCTCCGGGAGATGAATCCCCTCTCCGGCAGGGTGCCGGAGGAGATCTCCGAATCCCCCGAGATGGGATCGGCGGCGACGGCGTCTCAGTAAGGTTTTCCGTATCGTGGTTTTTCGCCTCAGGGGTTTCGCGACGGAGGCTTTAAGTAGGCGGAAGGGCAGGTCAAGGGGCGTCACGAGGGGCCCACGCTATAGGTCGGCGCGGCCGAGGGCTTAGGCCGCGCCGCCCTATAGCCTGGCCACCTCGTGGCCCCACTTCGTGTGTTCTTCGGTCTTCCGGAAGCTCCGTGGAAAAATAGGGCCCCGGGTCTTCGTTTCGTCCAATTCCGAGAATATTTCGTTACTAGGATTTCGAAACCAAAAACAGCGAGAAACGAGCAATCGGCACTTCGGCATCTTGTTAATAGGTTAGTTCCAGAAAATGCACGAATATGACATAAAGTGTGCATAAAACATGTAGGTATCATCAATAATATGGCATAGAACATAAGAAATTATCGATACGTCGGAGACGTATCAGTAGGCTATTATCAAAGATTCATCGAGGGATTTTTGAAAATTGCAGGACAGATGACCAAGTTACTTAAGAAAAACACTCCATTTGTGTGGACTGAAGAATGTGAAGCGAGTTTTCAGAAACTCAAGGAGAAGTTGACCACATCACCAATGTTAGCAGTTACAGAACCTGGAAAGGATTACACGGTGTATTGTGACGCTTCCAAGAATGGACTTGTATGTGTTCTAATGCAAGACCATAAGGTAATATCTTATGGATCGAGGCAATTGAAACCACATGAGCATAATTACCCAATACATGACTTAGAGTTGGCGGCAGTCATGTATGCTTTGAAGAGTTGGAGACAATTTCTTTATGGATCCAAGTGTGAGCTATACACAGACCATAAGAGTTTGAAGTATATCTTCACTCAGAAGGAATTGAACATGAGACAAAAGAGATGGTTGGAATTGATCAAGGATTATGACCTAACGATCAACTATACACCCGGCAAAGCTAATGTAGTAGCAGATGCTTTAAGCAGAAAGAGTATCGATAACCAACCTACGGAATGGGAGATTACAAAGGAACTTCGGAAAGAGTAGAAGAAGCTCAGATCTTACTCATTCAAGGTGATACAGTGGGAAGTGTAGCAACTTTGAGGATCACGGATGAGATGTACTCGGATTTGAAATATGAGATCATCCAAAAGCAAGTGGATGATCCATTCATTCAAGAAGAACTCAAGAGAATCGAAGAAGGAAAATCATCCGAATTCCATGTTGGAGAGTTTGATTCATTATACTTTCAGAAGAGATGTGTGTACCGGATGATCCGGAAGTGAAGGCAATCATACTAAAAGAAGCACATGAAACACCTTACTCAATACATCCAGGAAGTACCAAGATGTACATGGACCTGAAAGAGATGTTCTGGTGGAATAATATGAAAAGAGAAATAGCTAAGTATGTCTCGGAATGTCACACATGCCAACGAGTCAAAGAAGAACATCACAGTCCTACTGGACTACTTAAACCTTTGGATATTCCGGAATGGAAATGGGATGAAATCGGGATGGATTTTGTTACTAGTTTACCAATGACCAGTAAAAAAGAAGGATATGATATGGGTAATTTTTGATAGACTTACCAAAAGTGCTCATTTTCAAAGCAGATAGTCTCGGATAGAGGTTCGATCTTCACGTCAGCATTTTGGAAACAACTCCAAGAAGCTCTGGGATCCAAGTTAGATTTCAGCACAGCTTATCACCCACAAACCGGAGGACAGACGGAAAGAACCAATCAAATACTGGAATATATGCTTAGAGGTTGTGCGCTAAATTTTGGAGGATCATGGGAATACCATCTACCATTAGCAGAGTTTTCATATAATAATAGTTATCAAAGTAACATTCAAATAGCACCGTATGAAGCATTATACGGAAGAAAATGCAGATCTCCAATATGTTGGTTCGAGATGGGAGAAAACAAGGAGTTTGCACCGGATTACATCAAGGAGAGACACAGAGTCATCAAGGTTATCAGGGATATACTTAAGATAGCTCAGAGTCGACAGAAGAGTTATGCCGACTAAAAGAGAAGATCATGGGAACCCAAGGTGGGAGACTTGGTATATCTGAAAGTTAGCCCAATGAAAGGACTCAAGAGGTTCGGAGTGAAAGGAAAGTTAAGTCCTCGATATATAGGACCATTCAAGCTACTCAGTCACAACAGAGGAACATCTTTTGAGCTAGAACTACCTAAGCAGTTGAGTTTGATTCACAGTGTATTTCATGTATCTCAACTCAGAAAGTGTTTAAAAGCACCGGATGATCCAGTGTCACATGAAGAGTTAAAACTGCAATTAGACCTAACCTATGTCGAAAGACCGGAGAAGATATTGGAAGTGCATTGGAAAAAGCTAAGGAATAGGGCGATCAAATACTGCAAGATACAATGGCAGCATCATCCTGAACGAGAAGCAACTTGGGAGAAGGAGGACGATCTCAGAAAATCCTACCCCGAGCTATTCAGGTACCTCAATTACAACTTCGGGACGAAGTTTCTGTTAAGGGGGAGAGGCTGTAATAACCCAGAACATAAGATCATCGAAGGGTAGATTTAGAATTGACACATGTGCATTTCATCGCAAAACGGGGGAAATTTTCGCGCCTTATTGCAACTAAACCTAAGAAGGATCGAGGTTCTATCTCAATTGCAATTAGGGTTAGGCAATGTGAGTTATGAATTTCGACATGATCTCTTCTGTAACTTGTGTATTTGGGAGTTGATTTTGATTGGACAAGTCATATTGTATTTAAAACTCAAAGAGTAAAAGATAAACAATATAGAAAATGAAATATGAATTCATAATTCAAATGCATTTCATAATTCAAATCATTTTGAATTTCAAATTGCAATATAAATACACAAATCATTTATATTAAATGATACAAAGATAAATGAGCTCATAAGGAAAATTTGAGCTTTATTGACATACACACGCACATACATTGTATTTACATTATTATTGATACAAGAATTGGATGAATTATAAACAGAATAGAAAGAAGATTACATGAATTTGTATCTATACTAAAAATCCTAAACTAATGTCTTGGAAGAAGTTGTCCTAGATCATTTTCAGCCATGAAACCTGCAAAATAGAGAGAAAGCACTATACATGGGGTTAAAAAGCAAGATAGTAACAAGCCAGGGGTGAAACCAAGTGTTAATGACACTTGTGCTTGTCCAAAACTTGGACATCATAGGATAAGTCACAGCAGACCAAACCTGAGCCTCACCACAGGGGCTCAAGTTTCACCAAAGTGGACACACAGCTCATGGAGCTGCTGTGCCGCCAACAGCACATCAAGCACAGCTGAGTCACAAGCCAAGCCAGACTTGTGTGTCACAGCTAGAGGAGAAGCACAACAGAGATAAATAGGGTAGAAACCCTAGAAACAAGACATCAGTCGACCAGGTCACCAGTCATCAAGCAACCAGCCAAGAACAACAAGAGTTCATCTTAGTTCTTGCTAAAGAACATCACCAACCACCACTGAACCCACTTATCCCTTCAAATTCACCAACCCAAAACTCAACAGAAGTCATGGGAACATAAACAAGATCATCATGAGCTAGGAGGAGCAGGACAGGTCACAAGATCATCAAGCAAATGCTCAACAACAGTTGATCTTAACCATCTAGGAGCTGGAGCAAGGTATAATTGATACCTGGAGAGGATCCACTGGATCCAATCAATTATTTATGCATGACACAAGTCATGGGTTGAGCCGATGCTCAAGGGTAATCATCACTTGGTGATTGACCAAGGATCAATGGTAGTAAAAAGAGCTACTAGAGCTAGAAACCATATAGACACCATTTCTGTGCACATAAGCAAGAACACATGCACATATGTGCACACAAGCAATCACACATGCACAGATATCACCAGTAGAAGGTTTACAAGTCATAGCAGCTACCAAGAACCACATAGTGAAAACCCTAGCCATTAAACCATCAGAAAACCCTAGATTTCTTCACAGGCAAGTATAATGGCTTTCATATTAACTATGATTCCCTATTATGCAAGCAAAGGTGAGTAGCCAACAAGATTTAGCCAACTGTGTGAGCAACCAAGCAATAGCAAGGCTACTGAGGTCACATCAAACACAAACCATAAATTTAACCAAGAGTATAAGTCATCATCATCCAGTAATGGATTCAGACTTGGATTATTTCCAAATGGATCTTAGAAATATCAAATCATGCACAACAAGGCAAGTAATCAACACTGCATAAGCAGTTCATCAATAATCAATTCATCCAGGCATGAATACATAACAAATCCATGCATGAAACAGATAATAACATCACTGTGAGGCAACAACAGCATGCACCATTGCATCCTAGCCACTGGATCAAGTCCAGTGAGCTATAGAGAGCAACAACAGCACACACACTGATGCATAAGCATCATATGCATACATGAGTGACAGCAATAGCTAGTAATCCATTCATATAGCAAGGAATTGACCAGTAAAGCCACTAGCATATAATTTCTCAAATAGATTAAGCACAAGGCATAGCAGAGCATCATAGACAAGCACTGATCCAAGGATTGGATCAACTGAAGCCTCACAGGACATGGGTGAGCACCACTGACAGCACAAGTGTCAGTAAAGCATCTGAACAAACCACTTAGCATATGAATCAACTAGTAAGCATAGGAACAAGCCAGTAGGCATATGAACAAGTCCAATAGGCATATGAAGAAGGGCCAGTAAGCAATTGCACAGCACATAGACATGCACACATAGATTTAGCCCAACATCTGGAGCCTCAGGAACAAGCCAGTAGGCATATAAATTCCTTATTTGAAATTCCTTACTAGTTTCCAATTCTTTTCTTATTAGAGAAGAGAAGCAATGTTAAAGTACTTACAAGAGTTATAAATTACCGCCAAAGGCACAAATACTTAATTCAACCCTAAATTGTGATAATCATGTCGGGGCAAGGGACTTAACATGAAATAATACACCCATGCATGCATTATTTGGATCTTATAACATTGTCTTTACCGGAAAATGATGCTTCTTTACAGAACCCGAGGTTCAGGTTCAATCCAACACATCGAACTGCATTGGCAAGTTCACCCTTGCTCATGTCATATTGATTATTTTATATGAATTTACCCACAAAAGTACTATACTTATCATTCCTGCATTGAAAAGCAAATGTTACTTTTCTAATTATGAATATGACTATGTGGTGGGCAATGGAACCATGGTATGTGTTGATATGGTGGAGGTTCCATTGCAAGGGTTCTATAAATCTAGGACTAATCACCAATGCTGTCTAGTGATTCTAGCGTCGTACAATTCGCATTAACCATAAGATCTATAATGGCTCTGGGGAAGTCAGCTGTATCTTTTTCCTCTTGCATATCAACGGACTTGATGGAGCCTGGCTGGGTGTTGGGGATAACACTGCAGTAGGTTGGGAAATCCTTTAAAATCCACACCCGTGTGGATGAGAGGCTCTATCGTCTATGAGGGATTGTCCATAGTACACCGGGGGTAAAGCCGTATGATCGGGAGATGTCTACCGGGGGTGTACGGATGGACAAAAAGGTGGGTATGCAAGGTCGCGGAGAAGGCAGTGATTTGCTTGGATCTTACACCTGGCCCCACACCAAGGAAGTGTGGACGAGAAACGCGTCTCGGTTGGTATCAAGGATAAGTTCTTTTATGAGCAAAGTAACGCACCTTTGCAGAGTGTATCAAATTTATGGCTGTCACTCCCTGTTCCGGGAAGGGAACTACTAACGCGGTAGGAAAGGAGCCCCGTGAAGTTCTGTTCAACCTGTGAAGACTGGCGGGCATAGTTTTCAGAATAAAATCAACCTTTTGAAGAATTTTTTTCGAAACATGCATTGACCTGAGATTTTCTGATCAATGGTTGTAGCTAGTGCATCAAACACATTTTCCCTTTTGAGCTTGCTGAGTACCTCTGTACTCACTTTCTTTCGACACCCTTGCTAAACTGTAACAATGAAGTGGAGGCCACCGACGGAGCACCGGAAGGAGACTACGAGCTGGTCTACGAGGAACCTGATATGTCTGGAGGAGTGGAAGGCGTGGACTATGGGATAGTCTACGGGCCCGACAACAATGATGCGGAAGAGTAGATTCATACCCCAGTGTCATAGATCCGAGCAGCGTAGAAGCTTACCTAAATAAGTTGCTGAGCTCAGTTTACTATTTATGCTGGTTTGTAATGAAACTTAAGTAGTAGCTTAGGGTGTTCTCATCGGACCTGTTAGAATACCAACTTGTTAAGACTGTGATTGTAATATAATCTCGAGTGTTATGACCTGCAATGTTTCTGTTGTACCACTCTGAGGGGTGTGATATTAGTGAAGAAGTCCCTTCATGAAGATCATATCAACGACTTGTATACTACAGCATGTAGTGGTATGCTGGGTCACCGCAGTCATGTACCTGCATGGGCGGGGTATGGACACACTTTTTATACACGGAGGTAGTACCAATAACATACACATAAGTCATGGGTAGGGCACATGTATAGCCTTGTATCCGCAGGTAAACCCATACCCTACCCTTTTATTATCATTTTTTATGTGACATATCTAATCTTATTGACTTATGAGTTAGAATATGAGATTATAATTTCTACAGTTAAACAAGTTCATTTTTTAAATCAAATTTTGTATCAATAAATGTTAAATAGTCAATAACTTGTGTACTATTTAATCTACCCGCCGGGTACCCATCGAATATTGGTATGGGTAAAGTTTTAAACCCGTGGGTATTGGTATGGGTAGAACTTTGCACCCACTGACCATACGGGTATGGGTATGGTATTTCTCTATCATACCCATACTCTACCCATTGTCATTCTTATATGTTGCTGACACTAGTAGAAAACGGGTCTTTTGTTCGGAGCTGCAAGGAGCATTAGTCCCGGCCGTGATTTGAATCGAAACTATCGTTAGAAATAGTTCCGGTTCCAACGGCTAGCACGTGCGGCCACTTCTAGTCCCGGTTGGTGAGACCAACCGAGACTAAAGGAGCTGAGATGAGTGCGGCAGACCGCGAGCACCTTTTGTCCCGGTTGGTGTCCCCAACCGGGACTAAATACCTTTTATTTGCGCCAAAAATCCACCTTTAGTCCCGGTTAGGGTTAGGGTTAGGATTTACATGCTCGACATGTAATTTCAATCATTATCGCACTATATCGGCCTCTTTCGTTCATTTCCTCATAAATCATTATCACAGATATTGGAAAGTGTTCATCACAAAGGTGACCGGTCAATGGGAACCGGAGCTGCGTTATGAAAGGATCCATGTAAGTAGCAAGTACTAGTTTCAATATATATACAATTATCATGCTTAATTATTTTTGATTGAATTCTATTCTCGTAAAGTGCGCGAGGCAGCCACATGGGACCAACTTATGTGCATACTACGCTTTTCGAGTTCATCAACATGGTGATTGAGCGGCGCGTAGATTACAAAAAACTTCGAGTACGTAAAAAATATTCACAATTTTTTTAATGATGATTTGCTATAGACAAAACTCATGTATTCATATCTGATCTTATTCTTTATAGATCGAAGAAAGGTGGGGGGGGGGGGGGGACGTCCTACAACACGCACGCCTACGAGAAATTCAAGAGGAACTGTCGGAATTTTTGCTTACGGAGGTCATATCTGAAAACGGAGAATACTATTATCCGTTTAACTCCTTGTAATTCAATGATCTCCATGCAATAAATGTGTGTGTGCGCGTGCGTGCGTGCGTGCATTGTGTGTGTATGTGTGTGTCTGTGTGTGTTTGTGTGTGTTGTGTCTATGCGTGTGCGTGTGTGTGTGGTCATAAGAGAAAATATGTTATATATATTCATCAACATGTGCAGTATGTAGTAGTCTGCATCAACGTGTACATAATATATGTATTAGCGTAGAATATGTAATGAAAAAGAATTGAATGATAATGAAAAATACAAAATACAGGGGCTAGAATCCAAAACCCTGGCGCGGACTTTAGTCCCGGTTGGTGTTACCAACCCGGACTAAAGGTCCGCCAGTCCGAGCGTTCCGTCGTTACCACGTGGATGACCTTTAGTCCCGCTTTGTAAGCCAACCGAGACTAAAGGTGGGGGCTTTAGTCCCGTTTTGGCAGTCCCGGATAGCCAACCAGGACTAAAGGCTCTCCCGAACCGGTATAAAATTCTTGTTCTCTACCACTACCAGTGTGATGTTTCCATGGCTTTAAATACACTCGGTGACCCTTAGAAAACCCTACCTCACTCTCTCCTCATCTAGACATGGCCCTTGTGGAGACATAGATCTCTTGCGCCTCATTATTGTCCGATGCGATATAGCGCATAAAGATACGCGTACAAGATTTTTATATTGTTAATTTCATGCCTTTGATAGAGATCTATGTCTCTACATCTGATGCGATAGGTATCAAGCTAGCATATGGTTACTTTCATGCCTCTGCTAGAGTGTTGTGTTGTACGTTGCTGCTTGTTTAAGATTATTCATGTTCTACTTATTTCATTCTGATTATGAAAGTCATGATTGTTCTACTTGCTTGTGATAGTTCTAAGAGATGATATTTAGGGGCAAACCAAGAAAGTTTATGCGAGGCCATGCAGTATGAGATGATCTTGTATTTCTTGATTGTACCTTCACACAAAAAAATCTTAATTGGTTTTCTTTGGGAGCGTGATATGTACTTGTACTCTATACTATTACTACCTGCTGCTCTGTGTGGTGTTTTTCTTTAATTAAATAGTTATTACTAGACTGATGTTTCTACTTGTTTATTTTTATACCCAACTAGTTCAATACTGCTAGCACCAGGCAACCAATTGGACACTCCTCCAACAGTAAGATTATAGATTATTTATTTTGTTGACATCATTTAACACTACATTATTATAGGCCAACCATCAACCAAGAATTTTCTGCAAACCACCTACAGAAATATGATAGTTGACAAGAACTACACGATTTGTTCGTTTTGTGCACTTGTATTTATAGACATTACAGACTATAAAACTAGCAACAGTTAAATAAAACTTGCGCGCACTTGTGTTTTGTGCACTTGTATTTTTAGGCATTACAGACTATAAAACTAGCAACTGTTAGTGGCATCCTTACTGCTTGTTGTTAACACTGGTGGAAAAAGGGCCTTTGGTCGCGGTTCGCAACTGCCATTAGTCGCGGTTGCGCAACCGCGACCAAATAAGCGCGACTAAAGGCCCCCCCTTTAGTCGCGGTTGCGTAAGAACCGCGACTAAAGGCCCATCCACGTGGGCGCCAGGCGACCGTCGGGGCGGAGGACCTTTAGTCGCGGTTCTTCTGCCAACCGCGACTAAAGGCCGCCGCAGGTTTAGGGTTTTAGCCCCCCCCCCCCTAAACCTGTTTTCTGTATATTTTGTATTGTTTTATTTCTTTTGTGCTTTATTTTAATTTTGAAGGAGTTTCACATATTCTACGGTACTACATACATGCATATGAATGTACAATTTCAAACAAATTTGAAATTAGAACCAAAAAGAATTCAAGAGGAATATACAATATATATTCAATATCATCCGATGACCATATACAATTTTGAACAAGTTTCCATACATAATTTAATGCATATAATGTTCTACGTCCTCGTAATGGTGTTCTCCTTTAGGATGGAGGACTTCCCTCCTGAACCATCCAGCTAGTTCCTCTTGAAGTGGTCGGAAGCGAGCTTTTGGACTAAGCATCATCCGGAGGTTATTCCTATGAGCATTGGTATCACTCGGAACCCGCTCAGAGGTGTATCTCCGGATCATCTCACAGACATAGTATCCACATAGATTGGTCCCCGGTGGCTGAATATCGCCACCATTCTTAGCCTTTGACCTTTTGAATTCTAGCTCTTTTTTGAAATCACCGACCTTTTGATCCGAGAACCGTCTCCAAACCCTACGAGGCAAAGAAAATTAAATGAACAAGAGAGTTATTAGTTACTTGAAGCTTAGGAAATGAACGAAATAGGCCGATCGATATAGAGCGCAAATGAATGAAAATAATTACTTCTGCAGCATTCTTCTCATGCCGCCCCAAAGATTTGAATCCGAGTCGGAGAGTCGTGGACGAGAAGCGTGGAGGTGTCAACTTTAATTACTAGCGAGAATCCGGTGGAACCTGCGGACACGATACATGCACGAGTACAATCCGGTGGAACCCGCGGACACGATACATGCACGGTACGTCATGCATAACTCATCGATTAGCCGGCCACATACCATGCATGGAGTAAACAAAAGAGAATGTGCTCAAGACGAAACACTCACCCAAAATGGTAAGGAAATAGAATATCACTTTTGAGTTCCTGCTTTGTAAGAAACTGCCACAGGTCTGCCTCCACGTCGGCGGGGTGATGCTCTAACACATATCCATTAACGATGTGTGGGTCAATGAACCCAACATCATGGATGTTCCTTACTCTGCATTCCTTAATCTTCAATCTGCATGTATAATAGCGGACACAACAATATAGTTAGGACATATATATAGTGCAGGCAATATGAACGAGATGGGGTCGAAATAAATCACTTACAGAACGTAGCAACTAATGATAGATTTGTCGAGCTCGCGCAGATTGAAAAGCTGGAACAATTCACTCAGATGAATTTGTACATGGTAATGTTTGAAGTGATGCTCATATCTAACTTCCGCATAAATATATTCTTTGGCGTTTTTATTTTTTATGTAACCCTTGTACCATTTCAACGAGACCTTTCATTTGTGGAGGTAGATCCTCTTCTGCGCAGGCTCGACGAGAGGCCCATTCTTCACATATGTAATTACTACCTCCTTCACTGGCGCCTCATCAAGGCCTAACAGTTCACGAAGAGTAATACCTAAGTTGGCCGCTTGTTCTCCGGCACTCGTTACAGTCAATCCCTATGCTGCCGCAGCTTCTATGATATCGGGGGCATCCGGACCGGCGGCTTTCACTATAAGCGGGGCAATCGATTGTTTACTTTGTTCCCCGAGCTGGGCAACTCGTTTCCCGCTTTTTTTACTTTCTAATTCCGTTTTCTCGGCCTCCTCCCGCTCTCTCTTCTCCTTCAACATGAGTGCCTGCTTACGAAGTTCACGTGCATAGTCGTCAGGCAGATTCTTCGCGGCTTGGGACGGTTCGTTCAAAAATGACTTAGCCCACTTCTTTTGCTCATCAGAAAATACTGGCTTGGGCTCGGGCTCTCTTTTCTTCTTGCAGTTCGCCTTCCATTTCTCATAATCAGCAGTCGCGGCCGCGTCAACTTCCTCGGCAGTACGTTCCCAAGGCCTCGTGGGGAGAGGCTTCAGTGATGGCTCCGGTACCTTTGTTATCTTAGGTACATAAGGGTCCGGGTTAATACTCCAGGACCGCTTCGCTTCTTCGCCGGAGGTGGATTGGGGGCGGCGTGCGCTACCCGCCCGGGGCGGACTAGGGGGCGGCGGCTGCTTACCCGCCAGAGGTGAATTGGGGGGCGGCGTCGGCTGACGTGAAGGAGGTGTAGGTGAAGCACCACCACCACCACCACCGCCACCACCACCGTAGGGGGGTGGACTTGTTGGCGCCTCGCCTGGAAACTTGATAAACTTCTTTTGCCATAGAATGAAATGGCGCTTGACATCTCCAAGTCTTCTCGCCCCTTCAGGTGTAGCAATGTCAATGTCCAGGTCCTCAAACCCTTGGACTATGTCCTCCACCGTGACACGAGCATAGCCATCTTGAATGGGGTTGTTGTGGTGGAGTGCTCCGGGTAAATATGGTAAAGCACCGCCGATGGCTACCTTCATGGACATGTTCCCGATAGGATAATACGGATGACATTCTTTCATCTCCTTTATATCGTCCACGGGGTAGCGAGGAGGCTCCGGTGCGGTAATTTCGACCGCCGGAGGCTGCGGGGCGGTAATTTCGATCGTCGGTGCATGTGCACCAGCCGGTGGGGCCTCCGTGGAAGCCACGCTGCTTCTCCGCTGCTGGCTTCCGAGATCCGTTCGGATGATCTTCATGCTGCGCCCGAGCCGCATCTCTTTCAGCTACTAGTACACTCACGGTTTTCTTCATCACATCCATTTCCGATGCCAACCGCGCCACAACATCTGCTTCCCGATCCATCTTTCTCTTACGGCTTCCGTAACCGTACGGGTCATCGTTGCGGGGAACCCTATTTTCCACGGAATGTGCCCCATGCCTCGTACACGTCCTCCGTGTTCGGGATTCCCGAGGGCTTTTGTCAGCGCGTCGTTCTCTCCGTTGAACTTGATCTTCCCCTCTTGAGCATCCCTCATTGCGTCAATAAGGGCTTGGGTGGGTTTAATTATTTTGCCCCGGTAAACACACTCCCCTGTCTCCGGGTTCGAGCGTTCCCCCATGCCCGTACCACCAGCTTTTGGCCCTTGGGTCCCATCCCTCCGTGCACTGGACGGATTCCTCGCGCCCTCAGCTCGTTCTCCATCTTCTCCCACCTAGGCTCCCAAAGGCGATACCCTCCTGGCCCCATAATATGATTGTACTCCTTCTTAGCCGCATTTTCCTTATTTTTTTCGATATTTGAATGAACTGCTCCGATTTCTTTTGCTTCACAAATTCTGGCCAATCATGTTTCAGTTTCTCATATTGTCCTTTGAAATCCGGAGTCTTGTTCTCCTTGACAAAGTCATGGGCTAGATTTTGCTTGAATTTCTGGAATGCGTCGGACATCTTATGAAGAGCGAAATGTTTGACTAGCCTCCTCCTCTCCTTGTTTTCCTCAATCTTGTTACCCTCCTCATCGAATTTGTTGTATTCCGGAGGTAGAACGAAATGTTCCATAAGCTTCTTGAAGCAATCTTTTTTTGTTCTCTTATCGACAAAAGTGAAACCAATTCGTGCCTTCTTTGGCTCATTCCACTCCTGGACGGTGATCGAGACGTTGTCTCTAACAATGGCTCCGCATTGGTTGACAAACTTGGTGGCGTTCTTGCGGGGCTCCAGCGGCTCTGCCGGTTGCACCGTCGACAACCTCGATGGTGCATGTTTCTCCTTGTTTCATCGTCTTGGTTGCGCCACGCTTTGACGACGTACTCGATTGTTTCGACGATCCGGCCGAGGGCTAAAATAAGAAAGAGAGTCGCGCGCTGTAAGGGTATATTGCCCCTATGTGTGGTTTTGGTAATTAATGACAACCCCTATGGACTAATGTTTTCATTGAGTTTATATGAAGGAATATTCCATAGGTACTACTTGTACTCCATGTGTTGGATTCAAGTATGGATGCCATGAAGATAAAGGTATACCTTGTGTATTGGCATCAAGATCATAGGTATAAAGATATATATGTGATATGATCAAGAAGAAGAAATGAAGATGGAGTTCTTATGTGGAACTCAATATTAGCCATGCTCTATCTTATGTGAGTATGAGAAGATACAAGGTTGAGTTGGGCAAGTTCAAGATGAGCATCTTGAGTGGATCACATGCTTGAAGCTTGCCGTCCATTTGGTGATAATGGACATGTGAAGATGTGCATCAATGGAGCTTTCCCATCATAGTGTATGGGGGAGCATTTGTGAGTCTTCACAAAACAACATTGATCAAGTGAGGCATACCGGCTTGTATGGAGCTTGAAGAGCTATCATCAAGATCAAGCGGGATGCGCAAGGCAAAGGTATGGCTTTGCTAGGTTTTCCTTTTACCGGTCTCAAGGTGGTTGATGGGAGACCGGATTATAGGATAGATAGCCGCACTATTAAGAGGGGCTTTCGGTTAGGTAACTTGATCACATCGTCTTAGGGAGCTCAATCCTTTGCATACTTTGCATATCCTTATTTGCTTCTTGGTGTTTCTCTATGTGAGGTTCTTGAGCTTGTTGCTAGCTTTACAACAAGCCCAAGTTCATCGAAAACGGAATCCGCATGCATCTTCTATTGCGTTTTCGAGTTTGGACGTCTTCACCGGTTCTTGACGGTGGGAGACTCCCTCTCTAAAATCATCTAAAATGTTCTGAGAGGAGTCTCCATATTTGGTTCTATTCTTCGTTATCTTCGTTATCTTTCCAACAAAATTGGTTTCATATCAATCGGAGTTCGGGAGCAATAGTTATTAAAGAAAAAGGAAAGATGAGAAAAGAATAAAAAGAAAAAGAGAAAAAGGGGAGGGAGCCGGCCGGCCGGCCGGCCCGGCCACCGGCCCACCCGGTCCGCGACCGGATCCGGCGCTGGTGCCATCCGGGCCGCCTCCCGGGGCCTTTCGGCCCAAGTCCGGTCGCGAGGCCCGGTCCGTGACCGGCCTGCCCGGCGCTGCCCCGGTCCAACCGGGACTTCAACCGGGCCGCCACTCCGTCCGGCCCGCGCCCCCGTCGCGCCCCCGCGCGGCCTGCAGTCCGCGCCGCCCGGCGCTGCTGGGCCGCCGCCGCCCACGCGGCCTGGGCCGCTCTCCCGCGCGGCCTGTGGCCTTCCCGCCGCCCAGCGCGCCACCAGGCCGCACCCGGTTGCTGGGCCGGTCGGACCGGGCCACCGACCGGGCTCCTCAGTGCCCAGGCCGGTCGGCCGGCCTGGCAACCGGCTGGGCTCTTTTTCAGGGCGTTTTTTATGCCTTTTTCACTTGTCTTTTCCCCCAACGGTTTTATTTGCTCCCATGCTATAAATAACCCTTCTTCCACCTTGAGCATAAGTTCTTCCCATTCTCTCACCTCCATTGTTGCATTTGAAGAACTTGCTCTCCCCTTTGATTCCTCCAACCATTCTTGCTCATTCTTGAGGGATCTAAGAGAGGAGATCTAGATCTACACTTCCACCAATCCATTTCTTCTCTAAGTGAGGGAATCTCTTGGGATCTAGATCTTGGAGTCTTTGGTTGACTTTCCCCCTTGTTCTTCCTCTCCAATCTCATCCTAGCATTCGTTGCTTTGGTGGGATTTGAGTGTGAAGGACTTGAACACCTCCGGTGTTCTTGCTTTCCATAATTGCATAGTGTTGAGCTCTCCACCACGATTTGTTCGAGTGAGAGACCGTGAGCTTGTTACTCTTGGAGGGTGACCTCCTAGTTGGCTTGGTTGGTGTCCCGGTGATCTCTTCGTGGAAGATTGTGAAGGGGCCCGGGCTTCTCCTTCGTGGAGCTTGTGAAGTGGTTGTGGAGCTTGCCATCTCCGGAGCGGAGAAAAAGCTAACCATAAGGAAAGGGCCATTATCCTTCGTGGGTGTGGTTCGGAGAATAGGGTGAGCCTTCGTGGCGCGGGGAATCCTTCGTGGGACCTCCACTCCTCCAAACGTGACGTACCTTGTTGCAAAGCAAGGGAACACGGGAATACATCCTCGTCTCCGCGTGCCTCGGTTATTTCTATACCCGAGCTCTCTTTCCTTGTGATAGCCATCGTGCTTGAAGTACATATATCTTGCTATCACTTGTGCTACATATATCTTGTGCCTATCTTGCTTAGCTCTAGTTGCTATTATTACACTTAGTTGAGCTTAGCATACTTAGGGTTTGTGCTTGTAAACTAAACGTTAGTTTAATTCCGCATTATTACAAGACAAATCCCTAAGAGTTTTTAATTGCCTATTCACCCCCCCCCTCTAGGCGACATCTCGATCTTTCACGCGCGTTAGTACACACATATTTATTCAAATCAGTTAGTTCACCAGAGGCTCAATGTATATATATACCTCGGCGCCGGAGGTGGTTGCTACTTCCATTTGAAGATCGTCGTTTATCGACGTTTGTTCGGCATCATCTTGCTGACGGCGCCCTTCATCTTCACCGTCAAGGTTCAGATAAGAAGAGATATCATCTTCTTCTTGTTCGGTCGGCACATATATAATATCGCCGTTTATGATGCCGAACATATGGTCTTCGACGTCCGGATCATAGTTGTCCATAATCGGGTCAGCTCTATCGTCCGCCATATGTCAGTCCTGAAAACATGTAGTAAAAACAAATTAATTAAGTGAAGAAGGGGGCGGTGGCGGTGGCGAAAGGGCGGTGGCAAAAGGAGGGGGCCGGCGAGCTGGAAGGGGTGGGAGAGGGTGTCGCGGAAGAGCGCGAGACGGGGCGGTAGACGACGGCGTCACGGAGAGGGAGGCAAGGACAACACACACATAACCCTCGCCGCCCCCTCTCGATCCCAAAAAAAACACCGCGCGTATACGGAGGGCGACGAGGGGCTCGCTCCCCCCTCAGTATACGCGCGCGGTGGCGGTGGTGAAAGGGCGGTGGCGAAAGGGCGGTGGCGGTGCCGAGGACACATAACCCTCGCCGCCCCCTCTCGATCCCAAAAAAAACACCGCGCGTATACGGAGGGGCGACGAGCGCTGCCCCCTCCGTATACGCGCGGTGGTTAAGTTATGTGTCCTCGGCGCCCTAGTGCGTGTGTGTGGCGCGCCGCCCTAGTGCGTGTGTGTGGCGCGCGCCCCCGGCCGGCCGCCGGCCTCCGTCTCCCCCTAGATCTGGTACGTTTTATTAAGTCAAGATTTTAAGTCAAAATTATTAAGTCAAAAAAATTCAAAATTTTAAGTCAAAATTGTTAAGTTTTAATTTTATTAAGTCAAGATTTTAGTTAATTAAGTAAATTTGTTGTTCAGTAAACAAAAAAGTGTAATTAAATTTGTAACTCCGTTTTAGTTTTGTTTTTTGAATTTGTAACTAAGTTTTTTTTTAGTTTTTTGAATTGTTACTAAGTTCTTCACATATAATACACGTTTAAAATTTAATTAAGTTACAATTTTAATTAAAAAAACTTAGTTACGATTTAAAAAAAACAAAAAAAAAACCAAAAAACTTCTCTCCTCTCCTCTCTGTGTGGTTCGTCTCTGCCGAGCGGGGCGCACCCCGCGTGCGCGGCGAGGGCGCCGGCGGCAAGCTGTGCCCTGCAGCGACGACGGCCGGGAGAGGGCGGCAGCGGCGAGGGACACTCGCGGGGGCAGCGGCGAGGGGCGGCGGCGGTGCCGTCGTCTCCATCGTCGATATGCGGCGGCGGCGGCGCGGCAGGAGAGCGGCGGCCGGGGAGGGGCTCGATTAGCGCGCGCGGACGGGAAGGGCAGCAACATACGGCGGCGTGTTCGGCGACGGACAACGGCGGCGAGCGTCTGAGGAGGATCGATCTCCGCGCGCGCAACCTGACGGTTCGAGGAGAAGAAGAAGGACTGGCCGGCCGTTCGCGCCCGCGAGTATTTATAGCCCCCCCCCCCCCTTTAGTCGCGGTTGGGGAGGCAACCCGCGACTAAAGGGTACCCTTTAGTCGCGGTTGGCCAGACCAACCGCGACTAAAGGCTTTTTTCGCCGGGTTTTTCGTTCCCGCGCGCACAGACCTTTAGTCGCGGTTGGCGAGGCCAACCGCGACTAAAGGTGTTTTTCAAATTACTTTTTTTTTTCAAAATGTTAAAAATACATATAATATATCAATAAATTCAGAAAAATAAAACTAATTCATTTCAAAATCATAAAATACAAATAATATATCAAAAAATTCAGAAAAATAAAACTAATTCAATTCAAAATGTTAAAAATACATATAATATATCAATAAATTCATAAAAATAAAAATAATTCAATTCAAAATCTTAAAAATACAAATAATATATCAAAAAATTCAGAAAAATAAAAATAATACAAATAAAAATCTTAAAAATACAAATATTATATCAATAAATTCAGAAAATATAACTAATTCATTTAAAAATCTTAAAAATTCAAATAATATATCAAAAAATTCAGAAAAATATAACTAATTCATTTAAAAATCTTTCCGCCTCCCTCTTCCCACCAGTTCTTCCCTGTCGCCTCTGTCTTCTCTTTGACCCCCTCTTCCCACCTCTGTCTTTCCGCCGACCCCCTCTTCCCGCCTCGTCTTCCCGCCATTTCTTCCCTGTCTTCCCGCCTCTTTCTTCCCGCCAATTTCTTCCCGCCTCTTTCTTCCCGCTACTTTCTTCCTGCCTCCTGTCTTCCCGCTCCCATTTTTCCCGCCATTTCTCACAACATATATGTAGCCCGGCATGGCCAGCATTATCACATCTCTACAATCTCTCATCACTCTCTCATGGCTTCCACCGCACCCACTCTAACCTACCAGCAGGTGGAGGAACTTTGCGCCTCGAACTACTGATGCGCGTGGTTGACGTATGGTCTTTTCGTTCGACACGCGTCCGTTGGGAACCCCAAGAGGAAGGTGTGATGCGCACAGCGGCAAGTTTCCCTCAGTAAGAAACCAAGGTTTAATCGGACCGAGTAGGAGTCAAGAAGCACGTTGAAGGTTGATGGCGGCGAGATGTAGTGCGGCGCAACACCGGGGATTCGGCGCCAACGTGGAACCTGCACAACACAACCAAAGTACTTTGCCCCAACGAAACGAGTGAGGTTGTCAATCTCACCGGCTTGCTGTAACAAAGGATTAACCGTATTGTGTGGAAGATGATTGTTTGCGAGAGAAAACGGTAAAACAAGTATTGCGGTAGATTGTATTTCGGTAAAGAGAATTGGACCGGGGTCCACGAGTTCACTAGAGGTGTCTCTCCCATAAGACGAACAGCATGTTGGGTGAACAAATTACAGTTGGGCAATTGACAAATAAAGAGAGCATGACAATGCACATACATATCATGATGAGTATAGTGAGATTTAATTGGGCATTACGACAAAGTACATAGACCGCCATCCAATTGCATCTATGCCTAAAAAGTCCACCTTCGAGGTTATCATCCGAACCCCCTCCGGTATTAAGTTGCAAGCAACGAGACAATTGCATTAAGTATGGTGCGTAATGTAATCAACAACTACATCCTTAGACATAGCATCAATGTTTTATCCCTAGTGGCAACGAGCACAACACAACCTTAGAACTTTACGTCACTTGTCCCGGTGTCAATGCGGGCATGAACCCACTATCGAGCATAAGTACTCCCTCTTGGAGTTACAAGCATCTACTTGGCCAGAGCATCTACTAGTAACGGAGAGCATGCAAAATCATAAACAACACATAAGCATAACTTTGATAATCAACATAACAAGTATTCTCTATTCATCGGATCCCAACAAACGCAACATATAGAATTACGGATAGATGATCTTGATCATGTTAGGCAGCTCACAAGATCCAGACAATGATAGCACAATGGGGAGAAGACAACCATCTAGCTACTGCTATGGACCCATAGTCCAGGGGTAGACTACTCACACATCACACCGGAGGCGACCATGGCGGCGTAGAGTCCTCCGGGGGATGATTCCCCTCTCCGGCGGGGTGCGGAGGCGATCTCTGGATCCCCGAGATGGGATCGGCGGCGACGGCGTCTCGGAAGGTTTTCCGTATCGTGGCTCTCGGTGCGGGGGTTTCGTCACGGAGGCTTTAAGTAGGCGGAAGGGCAAGTCAAGAGGCGGCACGGGGGCCCACACCATAGGCCGGCGCGGCCGGGGGTGGGGCCGCGCCGCCCTAGGGTTTGGCCACCCCGTGGCCCCTCTTCGTCTCGTCTTCGGACTTCGGAAGCTTCGTGGAAAAATAGGCCCCTGGGCTTTGATTTCGTCCAATTCCGAGAATATTTCCTTACTAGGATTTCTGAAACCAAAAACAGCGAGAAAACGACAGCGGCACTTCGGCATCTTGTTAATAGGTTAGTTCCGAGAAAATGCACGAATATGACATAAAGTGTGCATAAAACATGTAGATAACATCAATAATGTGGCATGGAACATAAGAAATTATCGATACGTCGGAGACGTATCGGCATCCCCAAGCTTAGTTACTGCTCGTCCCGAGCGAGGTAAAACGATAACACGGATAATTTACGGAGTGACATGCCATCATAATCTTGATCATACTATTTGTAAAGCATATGTAGTGAATGCAGCGATCAAAACAATATGTATGACATGAGTAAACAAGTGAATCATAAAGCAAAGACTTTTCATGAATAGCACTTCAAGACAAGCATCAATAAGTCTTGCATAAGAGTTAACTCATAAAGCAATAATTCAAAGTAAAGGTATTGAAGCAACACAAAAGAAGATTAAGTTTCAGCGGTTGCTTTCAACTTGTAACATGTATATCTCATGGATATTGTCAACATAGAGTAATATAATAAGTGCAATAAGCAAGTATGTAGGAATCAATGCACAGTTCACACAAGTGTTTGCTTCTTGAGGTGGAGAGAAATAGGTGAACTGACTCAACATTGAAAGTAAAAGAATGGTCCTCATAGAGGAAAAGCATCGATTGCTATATTTGTGCTAGAGCTTTGATTTTGAAAACATGAAACAATTTTGTCAACGGTAGTAATAAAGCATATGCATCATGTAAATTATATCTTATAAGTTGCAAGCCTCATGCATAGTGTACCAATAGTGCCCGCACCTTGTCCTAATTAGCTTGGACTACCTGGATTATCACCGCAATACATATGCTTTAACCAAGTTTCACAAAGGGGTACCTCTATGCCGCTCTGTACAAAGGTCTAAGGAGAAAGCTCGCATTTGGATTTCTCGCTTTTGATTATTCTCAACTTAGACATCCATACCGGGACAACATAGACAACGAGATAATGGACTCCTCTTTTAATGCTTTAAGCATTTGACAACAATTAATTCTTTTCTCATTAGAGATTTGAGGATGTTTGTCCAAAGCTGAAACTTCCACCATGAATCATGGCTTTAGTTAGCGGCCCAATGTTCTTCTCTCACAATATGCATGCTCAAACCATTCAACTCGGTGTAGATCGCCCTTACTTCGGACAAGACGAACATGCATAGCAACTCACATGAAATTCAACAATGAGTTGATGGCGTTCCCCAGTGAACATGGTTATCGCACAACAAGCAACTTAATAAGAGATAAAGTGCATAATTACATATTCAATACCACAATAGTTTTTAAGCTATTTGTCCCATGAGCTATATATTGCAAAGGTGAATGATGGAATTTTAAAGGTAGCACTCAAGCAATTTACTTTGGAATGGCGGGAAAATACCATGTAGTATAGATAGATATGGTGGACACAAATGGCATAGTGGTTGGCTCAAGTATTTTGGATGCATGAGAAGTATTCCCTCTCGATACAAGGTTTAGGCTAGCAAGGCTTATTTGAAACAAACACAAGGATGAACCGGTGCAGCAAAACTCACATAAAAGACATATTGAAAACATTATAAGACTCTACACCGTCTTCCTTGTTGTTCAAACTCAATACTAGAAATTATCTAGACCTTAGAGAAACCAAATATGCAAACCAAATTTTAGCATGCTCTATGTATTTCTTCATTAATGGGTGCAAAGCATATGATGCAAGAGCTTAAACATGAGCACAACAATTGCCAAGTATCACATTACCCAAGACATTTATAGCAATTACTACATGTATCATTTTCCAATTCCAACCATATAACAATTTAACGAAGGAGAAACTTCGCCATGAATACTATGAGTAGAAACCAAGGACATACTTGTCCATATGCTACAGCGGAGCGTGTATCTCTCCCATAAAGTGAATGCTAGGATCCATTTTATTCAAACAAAACAAAAAACAAAAACAAACCGACGCTCCAAGAAAAAGCACATAAGATGTGATGGAATAAAAATATAGTTTCGGGGGAGGAACCTGATAATGTTGTCGATGAAGAAGGGGATGCCTTGGGCATCCCCAAGCTTAGACGCTTGAGTCTTCTTGATATATGCAGGGGTGAACCACCGGGTGCATCCCCAAGCTTAGAGCTTTCACTCTCCTTGATCATGTTGCATCATACTCCTCTCTTGATCCTTGAAAACTTCCTCCACACCAAACTCGAAACAACTCATTAGAGAGTTAGTGCACAATATAAATTGACATATTCAGAGGTGACACAATCATTCTTAACACTTCTGGACATTGCATAATGCTACTGGACATTAGTGGATCAAAGAAATTCATCCAACATAGCGAAAGAGGCAATGCGAAATAAAAGGCAGAATCTGTCAAAACAGAACAGTTCGTATTGACGAATTTTAAAATGGCACCAGACTTGCTCAAATGAAAATGCTCAAATTGAATGAAAGTTGCGTACATATCTGAGGATCATGCACGTAAATTGGCATAATTTTCTGAGCTACCTACAGGAAGGTGGACCCAGATTCGTGACAGCAAAGAAATCTGGAACTGCGCAGTAATCCAAATCTAGTACTTACTTTTCTATCAACGGCTTAACTTGGCACAACAAAACACAAAACTAAGATAAGGAGAGGTTGCTACAGTAGTAAACAACTTCCAAGACACAAAATAAAAACAAAGTACTGTAGGTAAAAACATGGGTTGTCTCCCATAAGCGCTTTTCTTTAACGCCTTTCGGCTAGGCGCGAAAGTGTGTATCAAGTAACATCGAGAGATGAAGCATCAACATCATAATTTGTTCTAATAATAGAATCATAAGGTACCTTTATTCTCTTTCTAGGGAAGTGTTCCATACCTTTCTTGAGAGGAAATTGATATTTTATATTACCTTCCCTCATATCAATAATAGCACCAACGAGTTCGAAGAAAAGGTCTTCCCAATATAATGGGACAAGATGCATTGCATTCAATATCCAAGACAACAAAATCAACGGGAACAAGATTATTGTTAACGGTAATGCGAACATTATCAACTTTACCCAAAGGTTTCTTTGTAGAATGATCAGCAAGATTAACATCCAAATAACAATTTTTCAGCGGTGGCAAGTCAAGCATATTATAAATTTTCTTAGGCATAACGAAATACTTGCACCAAGATCACATAAAGCATTACAATCAAAATCTTTAACCTTCATCTTAATGATGGGCTCCCAACCATCCTCTAGCTTTTTAGGAATAGAGGCTTCGCGCTCTAGTTTCTCTTCTCTAGCTTTTATGAGAGCATTTGTAATATGATGCGTGAAAGCCAAATTTATAGCACTAGCATTAGGACTTTTAGCAAGTTTTTGCAAGAACTTTATAACTTCAGAGATGTGGCAATCATCAAAATTCAAACCATTATAATCTAAAGCAATGGGATCATCATCCCCAATGTTGGAAAAAATTTCAGCGGCTTTATCACGAGCGGTTTCGGCGGTTTTAGCGGTTTCGAGGCGGTTTTTCGCGCTTTGCATTAGAAGTGGAAACATTGCTAACACCAATTCTTTTATTAGTATGAGTAGGAGGTGCAGCAACATGTGTAGCATTAGCATTACTAGTGGTGGTAATAGTCCAAACTTTAGCTATATTCTTCTCTTTAGCTAGTTTTTCATTTTCTTCTCTATCCCACCTAGCACGCGAGTTCAGCCATTAATCTTATATTCTCATTAATTCTAACTTGAATGGCATTTGCTGTAGTAACAATTTTATTATGATAATTCTCATTAGGCAAAACTTTTGATTTCAAAAGATCAACATCGACGACAAGACTATCGACTTTAGAAGCAAGTATATCAATTTTACCAAGCTTTTCTTCAACAGATTTGTTAAAAGCAGTTTGTGTACTAATAAATTCTTTAAGCATGGCTTCAAGTCCAGGGGGTGAATTCCTATTATTGTTGTAAGAATTTCCATAAGAATTACCATAGCCGTTGCCATTATTATAAGGATATGGCCTATAGTTGTTACTAGAATTGTTCCGGTAAGCATTGTTGTTGAAATTATTATTTTTAATGAAGTTTACATCAACATGTTCTTCTTGTGCAACCAATGAAGCTAACGGAACATTATTAGGATCAATATTAGTCCTATCATTCACAAGCATAGACATAATAGCATCAACCTTATCATTCAAGGAAGAGGATTCTTCAACGGAATTTACCTTCTTACCTTGTGGAGCTCTTTCCGTGTGCCATTCGAGTAGTTGATCATCATATTATCAAGAAGCCTTGTTGCTTCACCAAGAGTGATGGACATAAAGGTACCTCCAGCAGCTGAATCCAATAAATTCCGTGAAGAAAAATTTAGTCCTGCATAGAAGGTTTGGATGATCATCCAAGTAGTCGGTCCATGGGTTGGGCAATTTTTAACCGAGAGATTTCATTCTTTCCCAAGCTTGAGCAACATGTTCAGTATCTAATTGTTTGAAATTCATTATGCTACTCCTCAAAGATATAATTTTAGCAGGGGGATAATATCTACCAATAAAAGCATCCTTGCATTTAGTCCATGAATCAATACTATTCTTAGGCGAGAGATAGCAACCAATCTTTAGCTCTTCCTCTTAATGAGAAAGGGAACAATTTTAGTTTAATAATATCACCATCTACATCTTTATATTTTTGCATTTCACATAGTTCAACAAAATTATTAAGATGGGCAGCGGCATCATCGAGAACTAATTCCGAGAAAATTGATCTTTCATAACAAGATTCGAGTAAAGCGAGGTTTAATTTCAAAGAATTCTGCTTGTAGTAGCGAGGTGGAGCAATAGGTGTGCATAAGAAATCATTATTATTTGTGGTTGTGAAGTCACACAACTTAGTATTTTCAGCGTTGGCCATTTTAGCAACGATAAATAAAGCAAACTAGATAAAGTAAATGCAAGTAAACTAATTTTTTTGTGTTTTTGGTATAGCAAACAAGATAGCAAATAAAGTAAAACTAGCAACTAATTTTTTTGTATTTTGATTTAGTGCAGCAAACAAAGTAGTAAATAAAACTAAGCAAGACAAAAACAAAGTAAAGAGATTGAGAAGTGGAGACTCCCCTTGCAGCGTGTCTTGATCTCCCCGACAACGGCGCCGAGAAATTTGCTTGATGCGCGTGGTTGACGTATTGTCTTTTCGTTCGACACGCGTCCGTTGGGAACCCCAAGAGGAAGGTGTGATGCGCACAGCGGCAAGTTTCCCTCGAGTAAGAAACCAAGGTTTAATCGGACCGGTAGGAGTCAAGAAGCACGTTGAAGGTTGATGGCGGCGAGATGTAGTGCGGCGCAACACCGGGGATTCCGGCGCCAACGTGGAACCTGCACAACACAACCAAAGTACTTTGCCCCAACGAAACAGTGAGGTTGTCAATCTCACCGGCTTGCTGTAACAAAGGATTAACCGTATTGTGTGGAAGATGATTGTTTGCGAGAGAAAACGAGTAAAACAAGTATTGCGGTAGATTGTATTTCGGTAAAGAGAATTGGACCGGGGTCCACGGTTCACTAGAGGTGTCTCTCCCATAAGACGAACAGCATGTTGGGTGAACAAATTACGGTTGGGCAATTGACAAATAAAGAGAGCATGACAATGCACATACATATCATGATGAGTATAGTGAGATTTAATTGGGCATTACGACAAAGTACATAGACCGCCATCCAAGCTGCATCTATGCCTAAAAAGTCCACCTTCGAGGTTATCATCCGAACCCCCTCCAGTATTAAGTTGCAAGCAACGAGACAATTGCATTAAGTATGGTGCGTAATGTAATCAACAACTACATCCTTAGACATAGCATCAATGTTTTATCCCTAGTGGCAACGGCACAACACAACCTTAGAACTTTACATCACTTGTCCCGGTGTCAATGCGAGGCATGAACCCACTATCGAGCATAAGTACTCCCTCTTGGAGTTACAAGCATCTACTTGGCCAGAGCATCTACTAGTAACGGAGAGCATGCAAGATCATAAACAACACATAAGCATAACTTTGATAATCAACATAACAAGTATTCTCTATTCATCGGATCCCAACAAACGCAACATATAGAATTACGGATAGATGATCTTGATCATGTTAGGCAGCTCACAAGATCCGACAATGATAGCACAATGGGGAGAAGACAACCATCTAGCTACTGCTATGGACCCATAGTCCAGGGGTAGACTACTCACACATCACACCGGAGGCGACCATGGCGGCGTAGAGTCCTCCGGGGGATGATTCCCCTCTCCGGCGAGGTGCGGAGAGCGATCTCTGGATCCCCGAGATGGGATCGGCGGCGACGGCGTCTGCGGAAGGTTTTCCGTATCGTGGCTCTCGGTGCGGGGGTTTCGTCACGGAGGCTTTAAGTAGGCGGAAGGGCAAGTCAAGAGGCGGCACGGGGGCCCACACCATAGGCCGGCGCGGCCGGGGGTGGGGCCGCGCCGCCCTAGGGTTTGGCCACCCCGTGGCCCCTCTTCGTCTCGTCTTCGGACTTCGGAAGCTTCGTGGAAAAATAGGCCCCTGGGCTTTGATTTCGTCCAATTCCGAGAATATTTCCTTACTAGGATTTACGAAACCAAAAACAGCGAGAAAACGACAGCGGCACTTCGGCATCTTGTTAATAGGTTAGTTCCAGAAAATGCACGAATATGACATAAAGTGTGCATAAAACATGTAGATAACATTGATAATGTGGCATGGAACATAAGAAATTATCGATACGTCGGAGACGTATCAACTACCCTTGCCCACCGGGCTACCGTGTCCCCGCTGGCTGGAGCCTAAGCGCCGGCGGCGTGCCGGTCCCTCCCGTCCCTCAGGGTACTGCGCGTCGGGCGGCCATCACGAACCACTACTACCTCGACCTCACGCCGGAGCAGCGGATGAATCCCCGCTGGCATCCCGATAACCAGCATACTTGGGACGCCTTCTTCATCAATCGGCGTGAGAGGGCGCTCGCCGGGTATGAGGAGGACGGTCGCGCTCACCGGGAACTTCCACGAGGCCGGCCGTCGGCTATGGTGGTACGGCCGGACTCTGCAGAGCGTCATGGACTACATCACGGCCGGTGATATCCCCCGCCTGCGCTACCCTCAGTTCGAGCCACGAGCGCCGTCCGACGACAGCGACGACAGCAGCGACGACGACGGCGGCAACTTAGAAGGCGACGACTACCAGTACAACAGCGGCGGCTATGAAGACTACGAGTATGCATATTATACGCCTAGGCAGGAGTATGACTAAATCACTCCAAATTTCATGTATCATCAGTGCTATCTCGAGTCAATCGAATCATTCGAAAATGGACACCAAACACATCACGGGTAATATAATTCACATGATCCATTCAACAAAGTTTGGTACAATAAATTATTACACATCATTTCTTCCCTTGTGTCCCTGCTTGCTTACGATTGTGCCGTATCCATGGAGCATCTTCATCATTTAACTTAATGCTTGGGTCGATGTTCACTTTGAAGGGCGGAATTTCAGCAAACATATTATAATCTTCTGACATGTCTGTCTTGCCCTCCACTCCCACGATGTTTCTTTTCCCTGAAAGAACAATGTGGCGCTTTGGATCATCGCATGATGTACTGATCGTTTTCTTATCTTTCCGTTTCCTCGGTTTGCTACTCATGTCCTTGACATAGAAAACCTGAGCGACATCTTTCGCTAGGACGAATGGTTCGTCAAGGTAACCAAGATTGTTGAAATCCACCATTGTCATTCCGTATTGCTTGGTCCACCTTTACCCCACCTCCTGTTAGCTTGAACCATTTGCACCGGAACAAAGGGACCTTAAAGGAGGGTCCATAGTCAAGTTCCCATATCTCCTCTATGTAACCATAATATGTGACCTTTTGCCCATTCTCGGTTGCTTGCATCAAAGCGGACACCACTTGTTTTGGTTGGTGCTCTTTTTATCTTGGGCGATCGTGTAAAATGTATTCCCATTTATCTCGTACCCTTGGAAAGTCGTTATAGTCGAAGATGGTGTCTTGGCCAACATGTACAGCTGATCTACAACATGATCGTCATTAATTAAATTTTTTCTCAACCAACTGCCGAAAGTCTTCATGTGGGCCTTCCTAATCCAGGATTCAGGCTTCCCCGGGTTGTCCGAGCGTAAAATATTCTTGTGTTTCTCAAAGTACGGAGCCACCAAGCTGGAATTGGTCGAAGCTGTGTGGTGTGCTTCGGTCGAGAGAATGGCCGTCCATACATATCGTTGATTTCCTTCCGATCGTGCCTTTTCCACTTAGTCTCCCCTCGTGCCGCGATCGAGGAAGACCAATCGGCTTAAGGTCTGGAACAAAGTCAACACAAAACTCAATTACCTCCTCATTTCCATAGCCATTGGCGATGCTTCCTTCTGGCCTAGCACGGTTACGAACATATTTATTTAATACTCCCATGAACCTCTCGAAGGGGAACATATTGTGTAGAAATACAGGACCGAGAATGGAAATCTCTTCGTCTAGGTGAACCAGGAGGTGCGTCATAATATTGAAGAAGGATGGCGGGAACACCAACTCGAAGCCGACAAGACATTGGACCACATCGTTACTGTAACCGTGGTAGAACTTCTGGATTGATTACCTTCGAGAGATTGCATTGAGGAATGCACATAGCTTCACAATGGCTACTCGAACATTTTCCGGCAGGAGCCCCTCAAAGCAATCGGAAGCAATTGCGTCATAATCACGTGGCGGTCGTGAGACTTCGGGTTTTGGAACTTTTTCTCCGCCATGTTTATTATTCCCTTTATATTGGACGAGAATCCGGACGGGACCTTCATACTCGCTCGGGCATTCAAAAAAGATGACCTTCTCTTCTTTGGTCGGAGCGTAGGCTGGCACGACCTTGAAACCATTCCGGATGCCGGTCATCAGGGTCTTTCAAACGTTGCTGGTCCTGCCGTGCTTCCTTTGTATCATTTGTCTTCCCATACACGCCCAAGAAGCTTAGGAGGTTCACGCAAATATTCTTCGTAACGTGCATCACGTCGATTGCGGAGCGGACTTCTAGGACTTTCCAATATTCTAGCTCCCGGAATATAGATTTCTTCTTCCACATGGCTGCGTGCCCGTCAGCTCCCTTCGGAACTGATTGTCCGCCAGGACCCTTTCCAAAGATGACTTTCAAATCCTTGACCATATCAAATACCTCAGCACCAGTGCGTTCCGCAGGCTTCGTCCGGTGATCTGCCTTGCCGTTGTAATGCTTTCCTTTCTTTCTTACTGAATGAATTTTCGGAAAAAATCGACGATGCCCAAGGTACACGTTCTTCTTACAATTTGGCAAATGTACACTTTCAGTCTCATGTAAGCAGTGCGTGCATGCATTGTATCCCTTATTTGACAGTCCCGAAAGGTTACTAAGAGCAGGCCAATCGTTGATGGTTACGAAAAGCAACACTCGTAGGTCAAATTCCTCTTCTTTGTGCTCATCCCACACACGGACACCAGGTCTGCCCCACAGCTGTAAAAGTTCATCAACTAATGGCCTTAGGTACACATCGATGTCGTTGCCGGGTTGCTTCGGACCTTGGATGAGCACTGACATCATAATGAACTTCCGCTTCATGCACAACCAAGGAGGAAGGTTGTAATTGCATAGAGTCACGGGCCAGGTGCTATGGCTGGAGCTCTGCTCGCCAAAAGGATTCATGCCATCTGTACTTAGACCAAATCTTATGTTCCTTGCGTCAGCTGCAAAATCTTTGAACCCTCTGTCGATCTTTCTCCATTGCGTTCCATCTGCGGGGTGTCTCAACTCCCCGTCCGACTTACGGTCCTCTTTGTGCCATCGCAACAACTTGGCATGCTCTTTGTTCCTGAACAGACGTTTCAACCGTGGTATTATAGGAGCATACCACATCACCTTGGCGGGAACTCTCTTCCCGGGTTTCTCGCCCTCAACATCGTCACCGGGGTCATCGCCTCTCGATCTTATAACGCAATGCAGGTGCATACCGGGCATTCATTCAAATTCTCGTATTCACCGCGGTAGAGGATGCAGTCGTTGATGCATGCATGTATCTTCGGAACCTCTAAACCTAGAGGGCAGACAACCTTCTTTGCTTCGTACGTATCGGCGGGCAACTCGTTATTCTTTGGAAACATATTCTTCAACATTTTCAGCAAGTTTTCAAATGCCGAGTCAGCTACACCTGCCCGTGCCTTCCATTTCAGCAAATCCGAGTGTGCAGCCCGAGCTTTTTCAGACCATTATCGCATCCGGGGTACAGCGACTTTCTGTGATCCTTTAACATGCGATCCAAATTCTCCTTCTCCTTTTCAGTTTCGCAGCGTCTCCGTGCATCAGCAATGGTCCGACCAAGATCATCAACGGGCTCATCATGTGCCTCTTCTTCACCTTCCCCTTCACCTTCCCCTTCACCTTCAGCATGCTCCATGAAAGTATCACCGAAATGAGCAAGATAGCTTTCATCGATGAAATCATCCCCTTCTTCATCTTCTTCCATTATAACCCCTCTTTCTCCATGCTTGGTCCAACAATTATAGCTTGGCATGAAACCGTGCCGAAGCAGGTGCATGTGAACATCTCTTGAGGAAGAGTAACCCTTCTGATTCTTACAGGTAACACATGGACAGATAACAAAACCCCCCTGCTTGTTCGCAATAGCCACTACGAGGAAATCTTTCAAACCCGTAGTGAACTCGCCGGAGAGTCGGTTACCGTACATCCATTGCCGATTCATCTGCATTATTATAATATAAAATATATAATTAACCATCATGCATTTGTTAAACTAACTAGCTACAAACAATATAAATTAAACAATGAACTACACACATGCATATTTTATCAATGACACATGAAAGGTTCAAGTTGCTAACCGCGATCGAGGAGGAAAAAATAAATGAGGAAGCTCAAGTGTGGCTCCGACACTTCATATCATGTTTGTTTCATGCTCTTGGGGCATTTTATCAAACACCTTGTGTGCATAAGAGGAACCAAAAGCAAACCTACACCCCCTTGTGAAGCTTGTGAAGAGAAGTGGCACCAAATGGCTAAGTGTTGTGAGCTGAGGCACTTTTATAGGGATGGGCCTTTAGTCCCGGTTGGCCTGGCCAACCGCGACTAAAGGCCTTCGGGCCAGGCCTGAGGACCTTTAGTCGCGGTTGGCCAGGCCAACCGCGACTAAAGCCCCTCCCGTCCACCAGCTGGCCAACGAGCGCCCTGGGTCCAGGCCTTTGGTCGCGGTTCGCCACCCGAACCGCGACTAAAGGTCCCATTAGTCGCGGTTCGTATATTTTGGCGACTAATGGAGCTGGACGGAAGGCCATTTTTCTACCAGTGTAAAGAACGAGTGTATGCATATATACACATTGACTATTTCCGAGCCTTTGCCAAAACCAGCATCTCCTGAAGAAATATGGGCTGCTCTAGATGAAATACCGGATTTGGAAGAAGATGAGACTAGTTAGCAATTTATGATATTTTGGTTGCAGATGATCCCAAACTCAAGTCCTTTATGGCATTTACACAAATAATGGAGAAAAGGTGGATTCTCACGCAAATCAAGATATGATGACCTCTCTATGATCTTACTTGGTGATGTAATGATGCAAAGGTTGCATCTTTATGAAATGGGTTCACTATGGTTCAATTTATGATGTCAAGTTGTAGCAGCCTGCCTTTTGTAACTTGTTCAATACATTGGAATTTGATTTTTCTTATGTCGATGCATCTTTGTTTTATGCACTTGAACATGGCATTTGTAATGGTGGATGATGAGATAATTTATGTTTTAGTATGTGAAATTGTGGTGTGAGTTTAGAAAGTTATGAAAAATTATGTGTTGCAATTCCTTAAATGTATCTTTTCTTTTGGAAAGATCATGCTATTATTATGATGTTAGTGCATATGTAATTCATTTCAATTAAAAATCTACAAATAAGTAATTTGGTATCGTAATATCAATTCAAATAAAAATTCCTCCTGAAAGTTAGAATTCATTTCATTTGTACGAAATGAAATGAAATGAAATGAAATGAACGATACCAAACAACCTCTTAATCATTGTATAAAAGAAGGGGGTGGGGGCAGGTGCCCCCCTCCCCGCCTCCCATGAAATATATGGGTGGGGGTGCTGGGCCGTCACCCTTCTTATCCTACCCTAGGGAAAACACATATATGTGGTGGTGTTTCTCACCATCTCAGCTGAAAAGCCACCATACTATGGGACCCACTAAGATTATCCCACCAACACCCAGAGCTATCTTCGCGCCCAGCGTAAGGCCAGTCGCCCGACAGCTAGGTGTGTCACGAGCAGCAAACATGAAAACACAATTGTGTGTGCAACATACTTGCTCTTCTAAACCTTCACCGTTGTTGCCATGTGGCACAACCTAAACGGTATACCACAACTCTAGAAGACTCTACCAACTCAAGATATTCATACTACCAGATTCGATCCATAACAAGTGTCGTGGTTTTAGTTTAAAAGGAAATACTAAATATCTTACTCTAAAACTTCCGCTAATTCTAGAGTTCTCTAAGTATCTTCTATCTTAATAATTCTTGGAAGCTTAGAACGTTTTTGTCAAATACCAACTTCATCGTTAAAGAAAAAACAATGTTGTTGTGAGAACAAAGCTCGAAGTGTTTTAATTTAAGAAGAGTGTGTGTGGTGGCCTGAAATTGGAAGCATGTATCTAGGCTCGAGCTCAGGTGGGAAAGTAAGAGCATCTCCATTCACGCCCCACATAGCCCTCTCCAAACAACTATCGGGGCTGCCGGACAGAAATTGACGCCCAACCGTGGCTCCAAAATTGGCCCCAAACAAGGTTTGGGTATGGTGCAGCCCAAATATGTCGTAGAGGAAATAATAATATATTTATTACCATATTTTATTTTCATGATAAATATTTATACTCCATGCTAGAATTGTATTAAGCGAAAACATTAATACTTGTGTGGTTTGTAGACAACACCATGTCCCTAGTAAGCCTCTACTGGACAAGTCCATTGGTTAATGATGGCCAATGTTTCCTAACCATAGACATGTGTTATCAATTAACAATGGCATCACATCATTAGGAGATTGACATGATGGACAAGACCTAACTAAGCAAAGAAATACGATCATGTTAAGAAGGTTTCGCAGGCATGTGCTTCATGGCGACAAGTCATAAAGCATGGATAGGTGGAAATGGGCAAGGCTGGATTCGGCATCGTTCGATCAAACAAAGGTAGTTGACCATGGCCGATGACATGTACAAACGGCTGAACAAATACAAGGCATTCACATTGATGCATTTCTTCTCCAAGCTCCAAGATTGCGAGAAATGGAGGATGGTTTGGAGGAAGCTCAATCAGAAATGCAATGAAGGGCCAACCCGTCCACCGGCAACCTCGTCGAGACGCCCTGTCGAAACAAGAAAGCAAAGGAGCCAGTTGTTGTGGCGGTACAGTCGGATAGGGTGCAATCGACGGTTGACAAGTGCCTCTCCGAGGTCACGTCAGGCAGGGCCGCTAGGGATATGAAGAGCAACGGAAGGTGGAAGGGGGTGTTGGAAAAACAAGACATCAAGATCGAGCTTGAGAAAGAACGAGTTGCGGTGAAGAAAGGGAAGGAGGAATACATTTTCATGACCCCTGACACTTCGAGCATGGATCCGAAGACGAAGGCATGTTACATAGAGGAGCCGGCCACCACCTTGCAACGACTGGACAACGATGGCTCCAACACAGGCGCCAACAACGACGATGGCAGGCCGGAAGGGCCATGTTCCACGGCAGAGCCGAATCCAATACCAGCAGATGAGCCCGGCCCTATTACATTTGATTTCAATTTGCGGCGTTGTAAAATATGTATGTCTAGACTTGATGGTGTTCTTGTGGCGGAAACTTCGGATTTTATGGCTAAGACTATATATATGCTTTTTATTTCAAATTGCAAAAAATGGGTCAAAACCCTTTTTTGGGGCGCTGTATTGGGGGCGTGTCTACGCAAAGACGCCCTCCGTGCCAACACCTCCCATACCTCTGATCCAGCGATGCTATCGGAAGTCATATGGGGGCCTTGACTAGGGATGCTCTAAGCATCCGGACATCCTTACCATCTAGGCTATGCCTCGGTCTCACTCTTCAACATGAAATACTCCATAGTCTTCTAGAAGCTTCATGTGACTTCTTGGTACTTCTAGAATATTGTAGAATATTCTAAACTATACAGTGCTCACGCTTATATCAGGATTCATTTATTCGATATGCTATGATAAGTTTGAATGAAGTTTTTTTTTTTCGAGAACTCGCAGGAGATCTGCGTGTCATTTCATTTAGATAGAATGGTAGAGTACAGCTGACGACGCGGGCAAAACCCCGCCCACGAATGACCACCTAAGGTGGCCGAGCCATTACACAACACCTCTAACAAACGCACCCCTACAAGCAAGCCAAAGCCGCCAATCCTGGAGCGCCGCCTCCAGGACCACCAACGGTAGAAGCCGTACCCTCAAAAACCCTAGCATTCCGCTCAACCCAGTGGCATCTCAAGAGAAGCATGACGGCTGAGTTGAGGACTCTACATCCTTGAATGAAGTTGTGAACGTGTCTTCAGTTTCTCAAATATGACCTCCGTTTTGAAATGTAAGCCTTTAGCTTTTTGAAAAGGCTTACATTTAAAAATGGGTAGTAAAAATGAGTTGATAAGTGCATACGTCAATGCAAATGCCATAATTCAGTCTCCTTTATGTGTGAAACTACATAAAATTTAAATCCATGCGTAATGTAGACTGATACTGAAACAATTATAGTTCACCACTAACATACTACACACCAGCCTGTCTAATACAGCGAGTGGGTCAAAGCTAGGAAATACTCGCTGTTCCATTGCTGGACAAATTAAATTACGAAAGCCCACAGCACGTCCGAATACAAGAGGCTGAAGTCGAGCAACTAGCAGGCATGTAGTGTACCTGTGTATATGTACGAATGAGGCTGGCTAGCTAATTATCTATCCCTGGATTGAATCGGGTGGCGCGGTCTAGCTCGGCCATTGTCCCGGGGCTGAGAAGGACGCTGTTGGAGTCGCACCACTCCAGGTAGGCCTCCTGCATGGAGAATGTCGGCGGCGGCGGTGGCGCTGACGATGGCTGCTGGTCACCCCGACGAGGAAGAGGAAGAGGAGGAGGCGTGCGTGGAGGAGAGGCGCCGGTGAGCCTCTGCACGGTGTGGGCGAAGTCCTGTGGCGGCACGCGGTAGACGTGATCCTGGGCGGGGTCCCGCCGTGTCCTGCTCCTCGCCGCCGCCGGCAGCGGCGCCGGAGACTCCTGCCGATGCTGATTACCTTCCATCAATCAATTTAGTTGGCACGCGTGGGTCGACGATCGATCGATCTTGGGCAGTTCGCTCAGTCAATTCGCTTCGCAGGCAGTCAAGTGCTGGATGTCTTGGTCGTAGCATCTCGAGGAGTTGCGTATATATATGGCCGGACCGGTGAGGAGGGGACAGTGACGTCCACGCAGGTGCTGACGTCACACATGGAGGCTTATTCTGTGGAGGTTTCCGCGTGGTGTTGCATCGGCATGCAAGCGCTGACGCGCAACGAAATTGATTTGACTTACGAGTACCTCATTCCTTACCTTGGCTTAGGTCGACCTTTGTGTAAAAAAAAGGATGATCAGAGTTTGTGATGTCATGTTCCAACGCTGTGAAGCTAATCAGCTAATGCCGTGTCTTTTTATATGTTTCCCTCGAGAAATCTACGGTACATGTGACGCGCATCTAGTTACTCTGCCATACCTCACTCCTTACCTTGGCATACCTCATTCCTTACCTTGGCTTTGATCGAGCATATGTTCTACGGAGTACTATGTAAAAGGGGGGCAAGTTTCAGCCGCTAAAGGAGCGTTTTAAGAAGAAAGCTACGGATTGGGCCGAGAAATATATATCATGTGCTGCTAAGGAGACCTTGATCAAGTTGGTCCTCCAATCCCTCCCCACCTATGCAATGGGAATCTTTAAATTCCCGGCTGGTCTGTTGGAAGATCTCACTAAAATTGTCCGGGACTTCTGGTGGGGCGACGAGGAGAATAGAAGGAGAATGCATTAGATGGCTTGGAACAGATTGGCGCGCCCAAAATACACAGGGGGAGCTGGCTTTAGAGATTTAAAAGTTTTCAATCAAGCTCTCCTGGCACGCCAAGCATGGAGACTTATACAATTTCCTGATAGCCTGTGTGCGCGGCTTCTTAGGGCTCGCTATTATCCGTCAGGCAACCTCCTTGATACGGCTTTTATTCAAAATTCTTCAACCACATGGCAAGGTATTATTTATGGTCTAGAGCTGCTCAAAAAAGGTGTTGTCTGGAGAATTGGCACCGGCTCCAGTGTGCGTATTTTTAGAGACAACTGGCTGCCACGCGTTGATGACCCAAAGGTGGTTGTGAAGAGGCGCACTAATAGGAGGCGATGGGTTTCTGAATTGATCAACCAGGACACGCGTTCATGGGATGAGCGGATGATAAGGGAAATATGCTATGCCCATGACGCTGATATTATTTTATCTATCAAGCTTCCGTTAACACCGTGCGAGGATTTTGTGGCCTGGCTCCTGAGAAGAATGGCATGTTTACGGTCTGCTCAGCGTACCGTCTCGGTTTGGAGCCTGGCCTTGCTGCTATGAGCCCGGGACAATCAAGCTCTAATCCTAATGGGGATAGAAGAATTTGGGACTTGGTGTGGAAAGCAAGAGTACCTCCGAAATTGAGATTTTTTGCGTGGAAGGCTGCTACAGAAACTTTAGCTGTCAAAGTGGCGGTCCATCGACGTATATCGACAGTGCTGCCTACGTGCACTATCTGCGGCTGCGGAGTTGAGAGTGTTCATCATGCCCTGGTTACATGTACGCTTGCTCGTGCGCTGAGAGAGGGC
This sequence comes from Lolium rigidum, assembly GCF_022539505.1. NCBI lineage: Eukaryota > Viridiplantae > Streptophyta > Magnoliopsida > Poales > Poaceae > Lolium > Lolium rigidum. Next base: position 149,467,947 of record NC_061510.1, read on the forward strand.
ATGAGGGCACATTGGGACTTGCCGTCGGAGGAAGAGTTTGGCTTATCTGGTAAGGAGTGGATTCTGAATCTCCTTCTTCATTCCCGGGAGTCACAGAGGGATCAAGTCATTTTCCTTCTATGGCGTGTTTGGCACCATCGAAATAATGTGATACATGGTGATGGGAAGGCGTCTATTGCAGCATCGATCTCATTCCTCCGTAATTATGTTGAGTCCTTTCGAGATTGCACTGGTCCAGCCCCGGATCCAAAGGGTAAAACCCCTCTACCTATATCGCATGTGGCTTCACATGCACCCAAAACCGCTGTCATTTCTCGGTGGTCTCCGCCGCAGACGGGAGAGCTCAAGGTGAACGTCGATGCAGGTTGGGATGAAGGGGCAAAATCAGCTGGTCTGGGAGTGCTAATCCGTGACTGCCACGGTTAGGTGATTCAATCATCCTGGTTCCATGTTCCTAGCTGCTCCAGCCCTCAAGAGGCGGAAGCCGCATGCCTGGAGGGCCTTAAAACCATTCAGCTTCATTACTGTGAAAGGGCAGTGTTAGAGAGTGATTGTCTGCGTGTGGTGCAAGCGCTGACAAGTGATGCAGAACATATCACAATTCTGGAGTATCATCCTGGATGCTAAGGGGCTGTTGCGGGCTTTTGATCATATTTCTGTTAGAAAGGTAGCTCGGGAGTGTAATGGTGTTGCTCATAGCTTAGCGCAACTAGGGAGAGGTGGTTCTAGAGGCTCTCTTAGTGGATCTGTCCCAACGGATGTGTTGGCGTTCTTCAAAACGATTGTAAAACGCTTTGTAATGCTATCGCAGCAAGTTTCTTTCGCACTCTTTTTCTTACCAGAGTACCTAAGGGGACTGGAAGGTTTTTAATGAGACGGCCTGTTTGCTAATATAGGTGATTGTTACTTCAAAAAAAAAAAGTTCAAACACTGTGAAATGGTCGTAATATAATATGCAATCCCACCCCATTGAGAAATGGTACTCCGTAAAACCTTTCCCCGATTGTGGAGTAATGTATTAGCAACAACATGCCTTTTCTTTGCTAGCTTCAAATATAATATCTTCTCAACAATCACGACCAAAATGAGCGTTACAACAATCCCAGACTGAACTCCCATACTTACAAACTCCAGTAAGCAACTAGGAGGATGTGAAATATTGCTGCTTAAAGCTGTTTTCTAAACATTGTTTTGAGGATCAATTTAATTATTTTGTGCACAAATCTGTCAAATGGAAAAATAACTTCATGAAAATTTTCAACCTCAGTACAAAAGTATGTTTGCATAAATCTGTACAGGGAATAGCTCAGGTCCATCAAAATCAATTAATTCATCTCATCATCCTGCCCAATATTGTGCTCTAGTGAGAACACGGCACAAATAAATCAAGTAGGCAGGAACATCGGTTAGGCGATAAAATCAAGGCTTAATGGAATACATAATCGTTGCCCGGCATCCTTAACAAGATTCTACACCCAACAGGATACAAGATACACGATTCACAAAGTGAAAAAGAAGAGGTCCTTGCAAACATCATAATATAGTACAGAAGGCCCAAGAGTCTACATCATGATGGCGAGTCTTCCGGCGCTGCGATGTAAACATCCTCGAACTGATTATCATCTGATAAGACAAACAGATAAACAACAGTCAGGCTTCTACGTGCTTCATATCGGTGCAACAGCTATTGCTAGGACAAGAAAGTACACCCAGTTGAAAAGCCTAATCTTATTGACCTTTTTTAACAAAAGGCATAGACACATGTAACTTCCATGATTCAGAATAGGGCAGTGTAACACTTGCTCAGGTGCACAAGACTCTCCGTTCTCTTTGTACAGTCTCAAGTACATTAGTACACGCTCAGTATGGAAATACATGTCATTTTTAGAAAATGGGTAGTGTTCCACATCAAACTTCAAAAATATTTAGACCATTGCTTTTTCACCCAGATATGATAACACATCTAATGATATTGTTTTAAACTCTCCCACCTTGATTTCCTTTCTGTTAGTATTGTGAGTCAAAATTGGTTAAAAGTTTCATAGCACGTATTATAGGACGACATGCATTAATAAAAGGAGGTAGTAAAATAGAAAATCAAAGGTAATCGCCATGATATCATAGCTTTCGCTACCAATCAAATTGTCTCTATACTTGATTTTGTTCTTGATCACTGAGTCTCTACTGCAATAAGTACCCCCAACCTTTTTGTTTAAAATTAGTAACACGTACTTCGCAATCAATGCAGAATCATGGATCATGACATCAGACTAAGAAAAAGTTACCCCAGAGAAACTTCAAGTCACCAAGAAAGCAAACACTACTAGAAATGAAGCTCTTTTACAAACTAAGTCGTTTCCTTATTCAGGAAGTCATGTAATAGAACTATGAAGCCCGGCCAGCAACCACGTACATGGCAATGCATCACATACAGTTAAATGAAGAGAATAATAGTGTCAAAACAAATTTAAGTTCAACACAAACAATTAATGCTGTTAAGCAGTCCGAGTATAGAACAGAACCTTGTCTCAGTGTTAATGCAACAACAGCATCATTTTCAACCTGCAGATAGGAAAAGACAACATTAACTATGTGTTGAACAGGACAGACATTCAGAAATAATAAATCTGTAGTAACTACAGCATATGAGCTAATCTAATAATGATATAATCACACGTTTGTTGGCCAGTCCACAATTATCTTCCCTTTTTATTATGACAAGATATATCTGTACAATGGTACCTTCTGATTTGCCAACGTCTTTGAGTCATCCAGTACATCATGTGTTGCCAACAAGATCAGTCGTTGATTACTGGGAGGCTGATCAATTATTGAATGCAATTTTTGTTTAATGCTTAAAGTTGTCTCAGTTGGATCAAATTGTATGAAGTAGGTCGTCTTGTTTCGCTTCACTCGGATATACATTGCCTGCATAGAGGAAGATGCCTATGCAATGTCAGTGAGTAGATATTTTGAAATGATATTAAGCTGAGTGGCATATAACTGCATTCTATCTGTTCTACTACAAAGATCTGAATTAGGTCTACGCACCCAGCTGTGCTATTTAGCAAAAAATGTATAAGATTGCAGGCTTATATAAAGCCAACGAATTTAATCTACCAGAAAGTAACTTTCCTTGCGCACAGGCATTTACTCATAGGAAAATTACAGAACTAGTTAGTACCCAACTTATGTTATCATGAAATGCATCGGTGATGCTTCCGTATGAAAAAATAACAAAATAGGCATCATAGAGCAGAAAATACATCCAAAATGCATCAGCTACATGTACACAATAAGCGCCAACCACCAGTAGGCACATTTATGAAATATTACTAAGAATTGCTTGCATATTTCCTGCCTCTTTCCGCAAATTAATTGATTGCACACAATAAGCGCCAACCGCCAGCATATTATTATGGACTTTGGAATATGAATCTTGAGAGAAGGTAAGAACAGGAACTCTGTTTTCTACTTTTAGTGCCAAGCTGATTCTATAAAGTTAGTCTTGTGCTAAAAATTCTAACATACCAAAGTTTGTTTTAGAAACACGAAAATGACTACAACAACCTGTGACCTATCGTACAACAGCAAGGTTCTTGAACTAGCATGAACTCTGATGCACCATGTTTTAAAACCGATGCCATATCAATACAGACATACAATTCACACCAGTATAAATTGTATTTTTACATGTCACAAAAAGCATTGTATTATAAAGTTTGCACATGAGCGCAATGCATCACAAGGACGAGGAAGGTTTCAATCACAGATTTACCAAGTACAAACTAAAAATAAGACAGTGGTATTTCATTCTTCTTCCTCAAGTACTATGCAATGTATATAGTAGGCACAAGTTATGTTGCCTATTACAGTATTGATCAACATGCTGAGAAAAGGCTAACAGCTGCAGCTTTGATGCGAAAGCTAGTGAAACCCAAAATACAGCAAAGAGAATAAATTTTGCAAGGGCGAAAGGTGATGGAGTGGCAAGGCAATGGGATGCTCTCACGTTATCGGTAACATAGGAGTTGCTCCTAGTTCTTCTACAAGAACATTCCACCCAAAGAACAAACATGTGCCTTTTAGTGCTCAAGAAGTTTATCCTGAAGGCAGGGGCAGAGCCAGGATGTTACAGTGGGTCCAGCTGAACCCAATGAAACCTCGCTAACCGAGTACTAAACTGCTGCTAACTAGTACCATCATTGGGCTTGATAGTACAAGAATCGGTCACCTAAGCACACTCAAAATTGAACAATCCTGCTGAGCTGGTCAATAGCGTTGCTCCCCCAACATACAGACCCAACTAGGGAACCAGCTTTGCTCCCAGGTAACCCCCAGCCCTACATGGCTCCATCAATCCACACCCAACACACAATGAGGAGTGATGCCGATTTACTCTATACAGAACAAATATCCTATTTTTCTTTCATACGAACCAGCGGGTCGTCATTAATCCCACTTGGCCCGTCTACCTGAAGAGTTAGAAGGCACACCGGCCGCTGTCCCGACGAGCTCAGCTCCCATATTCATGGAACGAACCCTAAGGATTTACACCAGTATAAGGGCCGTACTAGGTAGCTATCAATCACGGACAGCAATGGTCGGACCGCGGTAAGAGAAGCACGATTAGTCGATTGGGGAGGCTCACCGGTTATTCCTGGCGCGCGGCGGCTGTTCCGGAGGCGATCGCCGGAGGATGAAGAGCGGGCCTCGTCGCCGCGGTCGCCTTTTCTCTTCTCTGCTGTCTCTCTCCCCCGGATCCAAACGCACGGACGGACTCGAACCCGACCACCGATTTAGAATGTGCAGGAGAGTCCGTGTTCAGCTCGCTTAGAAACGGGCCGAGATTTGGTCCAGTAGGCCTCGAGTCTCTGGTTCTTCGTCCAAATTCTGCTGGCCCGGATAGCCAAGAAGGCCAACACTTTCCTCGGTGATAAAAAAATGCTTTCCTTTCTTGGGCCTAGGAGTGGTGGTTTAAGTTTGGGCTTCCTCGCACATTTTTTCACATATCTGGAGATCTTCTCTCCATAGCCATGATGGACTGGGTCAAAATTATGTTTTGCATCTAATTTAGATGGCAACAAGTCATTTCGTCCTTATTTTCTGCAGTTTGTTTGACAGCCCACGAAACCCAGTTTGGTTGCAATCTACCTGTTGTGTGGGTAACCTCTTGTCACAAATGTTGATCTTACCTCGCAGTAGTATGAACAGCTTAGCGGAATATGTAATGGCAAGTAGCAGTACAATTAACGTCCTTCAGCCCTAGCTACTAGCAAAGAGTAGTTTGTTAAGATGTTTCCTAGCTACTAGCAAATAACAGTTTTTCACGATGTTTTCGTAGCTACTAGCAAATTGGTGTACAAAACAACACAAGGAGAAGCAGACGAGTGATTGACGACATGATAGTGTTTTCCCTTCTTTCTTCAGAGCCTAGCTAGTTGTGCCTCTAACTGCCCACATTGCGTCGGCCCACTGCTGTATCTTGTTCTTACAAGCCTGACTAACATCGTGGCTATAGTCAATGTTGTCCGGCAGCACGTCCTCCTCATCAGGGAAGAGCTCATTAATACCCCACCACAAGATCCAGTTGTGTAGAATGCAACATGCAAGAACAAGCTTAACTTGCGCAGAGAAAGAATGGAATGGCTTCTGATCAAGGATCTTAAACGTGTTCTTAAGAGCATCGAAAGCCCTATGGGTTATCACTCGCATGCTAGAGTGTCTGAGATTAAATAGTTCTTTGGCATTTTGGGGTAGTGTCTTGTACAGAATTCATTGAGATGATACCTTGTTGACATGAAGGGTGGAAGAAAACTAGGGCGGAAAGGATAATCGGCATCATCTAGGTAGAACTTACCCTCTCGAATTTGCGGGCCATTAGGTCTCTCCAAGTTGTCTGCTAGAATCGTCGCATCATGGGCTGATCCTTCTCATCCAACTAGAATTAGAATATATGTGAACCTCATATCAATATCAACAACTGCCGGCACATTTTGGAGTAGTGTCTTGTAGAGAATTCTTTGAGCAAACCCCTAAGCCTAAATGTGTTCACTAGGCTCTTAAAAGGGGCTCTTTTCATCCTCAGCATCCGGTCAACCTCTACATCATTGCTGATATAGATATAGTTCACACTGTTTATCCACTCTCTGTCACGTTCGAACATTTGACCATATGCGATAGCTGGCCTGGCATTGCGACGAGCCGCTAGGATCACAAACATCCAGTGTCGTTATGGTGAACAAAAAAATGCCATGGGTAGGCTTAAGTTGGGGCCGATGTGCCCTGGGGGATCCGAAGGAGGGGGAGATGAAGAACACACACACTTTGACACAAGGTTCGGGGCTCTCGTGAGGAGGTAACACCCCTACTCCCGCTTGTATGCGATGTATAAGCACACTATGAGAGCTACAATGGGGCTCCTCAAGCTATATGCGAGAGGTAGAAGATGAAGTGCTATCGCTAGAGGGAGAATGAGAGAATGATGGATCGTAGAATTGTAGAGGCGTCCCGTGCAAGGGAGTCCTACCTCCCCTTATATAGTGGGGAGGTAGGTTACATGGGAGAAACCCTAGCATGGGTTGATCTTGGAAATCTTTGCCATCGTTGGGGTGCCCTTGGCTCGTAGCTTTGACTTCACTCATGATGTACTTCTCTGTTCTGGCCTCTGGCACTGTGCCACTAACCACTGTTGCTCTGTGCACTGTAGCCCTCTTCGTCATTGGCGTGCTCTGGCTTCTGTTGGAACTTAGCGATAACTCTCGTCATGAGGAGATCCTTCGTATCTCCTCCAAGTCTGTAGTGGCACGATCGGATCTTTGACTTCGGGACCGTGATGTCTACGGGTGCTTCTATTCTTGTAGACAGTGTTGGGCCTCCAAGAGCAGAGGTTTGTAGACAGCAGCAAGTTTCCCTTAAGTGGATCACCCAAGGTTTATCGAACTCAGGGAGGAAGAGGTCAAAGATATCCCTCTCAAGCAACCCTGCAATCACGATACAAGAAGTCTCTTGTGTCCCCAACACACCTAATACACTTGTCGGATGTATAGGTGCACTAGTTCGGCGAAGAGATAGTGAAATACAAGTAATATGGATGTATATGAGTGGTAATAGCAATCTGAATAAAATATGGCAGCGAGTAAACATGCAACAAAACAGTAAATAAACTGAGATTCGATGTTTGGAAACAAGGCCTAGGGATCCTACTTTCACTAGTGGACACTCTCAACATTGATCACATAATAAAACCACTCTACACTCTCTTGTTGGATGATGAACACCACTAATTGTGTAGGGCTACAAGAGCACCTCAATGCCGGAGTTAACAAGCTCCACAACATTCGATGTTCATATTTAAATAACCTTAGAGTGCATGATATACCAACGCAACTGTACCGAGTACTAACATAGCATGCACACTGTCACCGACAGACTGTGAAAGGGGAAATAGATCACATCAATACTATCATAGCAATAATTAACTTCATAATCTACAAGAGATTACAATCATAACCTACGCCAAGTACTACATGATGCACACACTGTCACCTTTACACCATGGAGGAGGAATAGAGTACTTTAATAACATCACTAGAGTAACACATAGATGAATAGTGATACAAAACTCATATGAATCTCAATCATGTAAGGCAGCTCATGAGATCATTGTATTGAAGTACATAGGAGAGAGATTAACCACATAGCTACCGGTACAGCCCTTAGCCTCGATGGAGAACTACTCCCTCCTCATGGGAGACAGCAGCATTGATGAAGATGGCGGTGGTGTCGATGGAGATGCCTTTCGGGGGCACTTCCCCGTCCCGGCGGCGTGCCGGAACAGAGACTCCTGTCCCCCAGATCTTGGCTTCGCGATGGCGGCGGCTCTGGAAGGTTTCTCATACCGTGGCTTTTCCGTATAGGGTTTTCGCGACGGAGGCTATAAGTAGGCGGAATGGCAAGGTCGGTGGAGTCCTGGTGGGACCACACAGTAGGGGGGCGCGCCCTACCCCCTGGCCGCGTCGCCCACACGTGTAGGTCCCCCAGGGCTCCCCTCTGGTGGCTCTCGGGTGTTCTGGAAGCTCCGTGGATTTCTAAGATGCTGGGCGTTGATTTCGTCCGATTCCGAGAATATTTCCTTACTAGGATTTCCGAAACCAAAAACAGCAGAACAACAGAACCGGCCCTTCGGCATCTCGTCAATTGGTTAGTTCCGGAAAACGCATAATAATGACATATAATGTGTATAAAACATGTGAGTATCATCATAAAAGTAGCATGGAACATAAGAAATTATAGATACGTTTGAGACGTATCAAGCATCCCCAAGCTTAGTTCCTACTCGCCCTCGAGTAGGTAAACGATAACAAAGATAATTTCTTAAGTGACATGCTATCATAATCTTGATCATACTATTGTAAAGCATATGAGATGAATGCAGCGATTCGAAGCAATGATGAAGATAATGAGTAAACAAATGAATCATATAGCAAAGACTTTTCATGAATAATACTTTCAAGACAAGCATCAATAAGACTTGCATAAGAGTTACTCATAAAGCAATAAAATCAAAGTAAAGGGTATTGAAGCAACACAAAGGATCATTAAGTTTCAGCAATTGCTTTCAACTTGTAACATGTATATCTCATGGATAGTTGTCAACATAAAGTAAACATGTAAGAATCAATGCACAGTTGACACAAGTGTTTGCTTCTAAGATAGAAAGAAGTAGGTAAACTGACTCAATATAAAGTAAAAGAATGGCCCTTCGCAGAGGGAAACAGGGATTAAATCATGTGCTAGAGCTTTTTAAGTTTTGAAATCATATAGAGAGCATAAAAGTAAAATTTTGAGAGGTGTTTGTTGTTGTCAACGAATGGTAGTGGGCACTCTAACCCCCTTGCCAAACAGACTTTCAAAGAGCGGCTCCCATGAAGGACGTTATTTCTACCAGCAAGGTAGATCATCCCTCTTCTCTTTTGTTTACACATGTATTTTAGTTTTATTTATGGTTGACACTCCTCCCAAAAATTTTCTTACACAAGCCATGGATAACCGAATCCTCGGGTGCCTTCCAACATTCACATACCATGAAGGAGTGTCTATTTGCAAAATTAAGTTGCTTACTGATGAATCAGAGCAAAACATGCGAAGAGAATTATTAATGAAGGTTGATTAATTGGGGGCTGGGAACCCCGCGCCGACTCTTTTTGCAAAATTATTGGATAAGCGGATGAAGCCACTAGTCCATAGGTGAAAGCTGCCCAACAAGATTGAAAGATAAAACACCACATACTTCCTCATGAGCTATAAAACATTGACACAAATAAGAGATAATAAATTTTTGAATTGTTTAAAGGTAGCACATGAAGTAATTTACTTTGGAATGGCGGAGAAATACCATGTGGTAGGTAGGTATGGTGGACACAAATGGCATAGTTATTGGCTCAAGGATTTGGATGCACGAGAAGAATTCCTCTCAATACAAGGCTAGGCTAGCAAGGTTGTTTGAAGCAAACTCAAGTATAAAACGGTGCAGCAAGACTCACATATGAACATATTGTAAGCATTATAAGACTTTACATCGTCTTCCTTGTTGTTCAAACACCTTAACCAGAAAATATCTAGACTCTAGAGACTAATCATGCAAACCAAATTTTAACAAGCTCTATGTAGTTCTTCATTAATGGGTGCAAATTACATGATGCAAGAGCTTAAACATGATCTATATGAGCACAACAATTGCCAAGTATCACATTATTCAAGACATTATACCAATTTACCACATGTAGCATTTTCTGTTTCCAACCAAATAGCGATGAACGAAGCAGTTTCAACCTTCGCCATGAACATTAAGAATAAAGTTAAGAACACATGTGTTCATATGCAACAGCGGAGCGTGTCTCTCTCCCACACAAGCATGATGGATCATATTTTATTCAAACAAAAACAAAAACAAAAACAAACAGACGCTCCAAGTAAAACACATAAGATGTGACCGAATAAAAATATAGTTTCAAGAGAAGAAACCTGATAAGTTATCGATGAAGAAGGGGATGCCTTGGGCATCCCCAAGCTTAGATGCTTGAGTCTTCTTAAAATATGCAGGGATGAACCACGGGGGCATCCCCAAGCTTAGACTTTTCACTCTTCTTGATCATAGTATATCATCCTCCTCTCTTGACCCTTGAAAACTTCCTCCACACCAAACTCAAAACAAACTCATTAGAGGGTTAGTGCATAATCAAAAATTCACATATTCAGAGGTGACACAATCATTCTTAACACTTCTGGACATTTCTCAAAGCTACTGGAAGATAATGGAACAAAGAAATCCATCCAACACAGCGAAAGAGGCAATGCGAAATAAAAGGCAGAATCTGCCAAAACAGAACATTGCGTAAAGACGAATTTTTATGAGGACCAGACTTGCTCAGATGAAAATGCCCAAATTGAATGAAAGTTGCGTACATATCTGAGGATCACGCACGTAAATTGGCAGATTTTTCTCAGTTACCTACAGAGAATCATACCCAAATTCGTGACAGCAAGAAATCTGTTTCTGCGCAGTAATCCAAATCTAGTATCATCTTTACTATCAAAGACTTTACTTGGCACAACAATGCAATAAAATAAAGATAAGGAGAGGTTGCTACAGTAGTAACAACTTCCAAGACACAAATATAAAACAAAAGTACTGTAGTAAAATAAAAATATGGGTTATCTCCCAAGAAGTGCTTTCTTTATAGCCATTAAGATGGGCTCAGCAGTTTTAATGATGCACTCGTAAGAAATAAGAGTTGAAGCAAAAGAGAGCATCAAAAAGCAAATTCAAAACAATTTTAAGCCTAACCCACTTCCTATGGGAAGGAATCTTGTACACAAATAAATTCATGAAGCATAATGCAACAAGCATAGAAAGATAAAACAAGTGTAACTTCAAAAATTTCAGCATATAGAGAGGTGTTTTAGTAACATGAAAACTTCTACAACCATATTTTCCTCTTTCATAATAACTTTCAGTGGCATCATGAACAAATTCAACAATGTAACTATCACATAAAGCATTCTTATTCACATGCATAAAAGTATCATTACTGTCCACATAAGCATAATCAATTTTATTAGTTGTAGTGGGAGCAAATTCAACAAAGTAGCTATCATTATTATTCTCATCATCAAATATAGGAGGCATAGTATAATCATAATTAAATTTACTCTCCATAGTAGGCGGCACCAAAAGACCACTATCATTATAATCATCATATATGGGAGGCATATCATAATCAACATAAACTTTCCCCTCAATACTTGGAGGGCTAAAGAGATCATTTTCATCAAAACCGACCTCCCCAAGCTTAGAATTTTCCATAGCATTAGCAACAATAGTGTTCAAAGCATTCATATTAATAACATTCCCATTAGCATGCATATAAAGTTCCATGGGTTTTTTAATTCTCTCTTCAAACACATCATGTCCTAATTCAAGATAAAGTTCATAAAGATCTCTCATATTTTTGTTGTTTTCCATTATGCCTAACTAGTGTAAACAAGAAACAAAAAGATGCAATTGCGGGATCTAAAGGAAATAGCTTCGAGCACTTACAACTAGCAACAGAAAAATAACTTAGTTACCTGGGACCAGAGTGTGAGTGCCTTTTACCTTTCCTCCCCGCAACGAGCGCCCAGTAAAAGTGCTTGATGTCTACGGGTGCTTCTATTCTTGTAGACAGTGTTGGGCCTCCAAGAGCAGAGGTTTGTAGAACAACGAACAAGTTTCCTTAAGTGGATCACCCAAGGTTTATCGAACTCGTGGAGGAAGAGGTCAAAGATATCCCTCTCAAGCAACCCTGCAATCACGATACAAGAAGTCTCTTGTGTCCCCAACACACCTAATACACTTGTCAGATGTATAGATGCACTAGTTCGGTGAAGAGATAGTGAAATACAAGTAATATGGATGTATATGAGTGGTAATAGCAATCTGAATAAAGTATGGCAGCGAGTAAACATGCAACGTAATCAAGTAAATAAACGGAGTTTCGATGCTTAGAAGCAAGGCCTAGGGATCATACTTTCACTAGTGGACACTCTCAACATTGCAATCATAATTGAATATAAATATAAGCACTTCACTATGCTACTCGAATTACTCTTTGGCAAGATAACGAACACTAATTCATCATGTAGGCAAACCTTAAAGATGTATTCCCAAGTACTAATAAACACCCCACGCTGTCACGGTGAGCATTCATAGGAGGTACTAACACACCACAATTTCATAGAGACATCCAACTCAAATCATAACTCAGTGAATAAGTACTCGTGAAATATAGCCTAAGAGACCCACACGGTGCACACACTGTCACCTTTACACACGTGGGACAAGGAGTCTCCGGAGATCACATAAGTAAAATCCACTTGAATAGCATAACAACATCTAGATTACAAAGCTCATCATATGGATCTCAATCATGTAAGGCAGCTCATGAGATCATTGTATTGAAGTACATAGGAGAGAGAGATGAACCACATAGCTACCGAGTACAGCCCTTAGCCTCGATGGAGAACTACTCCCTCCTCATGGGAGACAAGTAGTGTTGATGAAGATGGCGGTGGTGTCGATGGAGATGCCTTCCGGGGCACTTCCCGTCCCGGCGGCGTGCCGAACGAGACTCCTGTCCCCGGATCTTGGCTTCGTGATGGCGGCGGCTCGGAAGGTTTCTCGTACCGTGGCTTTTCCGTATCGAAGATTTAGGCCGGGGACCCTTCAATAGGCGAAGAGGCGGAGTCGGGAGGGTCGACGGGGCCACCACACGTAGGGCGGCGCGCCCGGCCTTGGCCGCGCCGCCCACACGTGTGGGGCCCCTGTGGCCCCTCCTCGGTGGCTCTCGGGTGTTCTGGAAGCTTCGTGGAATTTCTAAGATGCCGGGCGTTGATTTCGGCCCGATTCCGAGAATATTTCCTTACTAGGATTTCTCGAAACCAAAAACAGCAGAAAACAGAACTCGCACTTTCGAGCATCTCATCAATAGGTTAGTTCCGGAAAACGCATAATAATGACATATAATGTGTATAAAACATGTGAGTATCATCATAAAAGTAGCATGGAACATAAGAAATTATAGATACGTTTGAGACGTATCAAGGATCACTACCCACAGCTTGAGTAAATCTGATGTGGTCCTTAAGGCCAAACATATTTGCAAGACCCAGATGCCGGTTGACTGGACCTGGGGAAAGCGGCCCTTCAGCCGTTCCAACCCGCCAACGACCCGAGTAAGACCTTGGGGCTTCCGGATTGTTGCTTCCGGTATGTTTGTGAACCATTGTTTTAACTTACTTCTTCCTGCGTCGCTGTAACTTCTCTCGCATACTCTCCGAGGAGCCAGACTCCTACACTCCCAAGCGCATCTTTCACGACGACGTGGATCGGACCCTTACATAAAGGGGAACAAGCATAAGATGGGCCCGACGCCCCGGTAACATTCCTCGCCCCGAATCCAGCAGAAATGCTTTCGCCGCTGATGACGATGTTGTTGTGCTTGAGGTATTTTTTCCGCTTCCTCATCTCATACTTTTTCTTTGTGATGTCAGTTTCAGCTGACCGGAACCCCCAGGTTCTGGAGCACGTGACTCCCCTTGCTGCGGTAGTGGGCACGTGAGTCCGGAAGACCCCGGCTTTGGATGCTGGCCCCAGCGAGGTGATGGCGTGTATTTCACACGTTCGTTGGGCAACCCCAAGAGGAAGGTATGATGCGCACAGCAGCAAGTTTTCCCTCAGAAAGAAACCAAGGTTTATCGAACCAGGAGGAGCCAAGAAGCACGTTGAAGGCTGATGGCGGCGGATGTAGTGCGGCGCAACACCGTAGATTCCGGCGCCAACGTGGAACCTGCACAACACAACCAAAGTACTTTTGCCCCAACGAAACAGTGGAGGTTGTCAATCTCACCGGCTTGCTGAACAAAGGATTAACCGTATTGTGTGGAAGATGATTGTTTGCAGAGAAAATAGTAAAAACAAGTATTGCAGCAGATTTGTATTTCAGTATTAAAGAATGGAAAAAAATATTAAAGAATGGACCGGGGTCCACAGC